>NC_084895.1:4140000-4445000 GCF_958979055.1 Alnus glutinosa | reverse complement strand
ATATGTAGTAGTGCAAGTAAGGGTCGATCCCACAAAGAGTAATTAGCCGAGTTTTATGCTACGTGAACAAGGATTGGGAGGGTTTTTGAGTCTGAAAGTAATAACAAAGAAACAATTTAAAATTTTAATCAAGTAAGGAAACATTGGTCTAAGTCAACTTTCACCATCGGAATTTTACAACTGATCATCGATGCAAAAATATATCAATTCATACTTGAATATTCACCGTTGGAACTATTTTCCTATCTCTCCTTAGTCGTAGTTAATTAGAAGACAAGCGCTCTAATTAACCCTAACTACTAAACAACCCAAGACAAGCGCTATAGGTCTAATCTAGTAGCAGCCTTAAGAATTAGAGAGATCGATGAAGCGAAACAACACAAGCACAAGCGGTTGCATTTAATTTCGTCAAATGTTCTTCCTAAGATTTAATAATCACTGAGAAGCAGCAAATCATTAAATCTTAGTTGCTTCATAGATTGTAGGGATCAAACAATTACGGATTTGATATCCAACCCAACAATAGATTGCAACGAATAACAAACTAGTAGACTTCCTAGCATTTAATGATCGCCAGCGCGGAAACTCAGTCAAATCATTAAATAAACTAGTTGCTACTAGTGGGCTCCTAGGATTTAATGATCGCCAGCGCAGAAACTCAGTCAAATCATTAAATCTTAGTCATTAAACGAGACAATCATAAAAATAAGTATAGAAAAACATTTGATACTCAAAGCATAAATCGAACAATGAAAACAAATTAGATCTCACAGTTTTATTGATTCCGAGGCTTCCGTTTCCTTCGACCAATTATGAAAGTTTAGCCACACAGGGCCATGACTAAAACTTAGAGAAGAGGGGAGAAGATGGAAGATAGAAGATGGAAGAAGATGTGTCATGGTTCCCCCCTTTTATACACGTTCAGCCCATATGCTAGAAGCCTAGGAAATCTCCTAAAGAAAGATATTGTAAATACTATCCTAAAATAACAATACATAAATCTACTAATTAAGGAAAATATTAAACATAAAATAAAGGCTAGGATAACTAGGAAGGTGATGATTTCAATGGGGACTTTTGTTGCCATATGCTTTATCGATTCTTTCCTTGTTTAAGTCCCCACAAATCAGCCAAGTATGGAGAGAAAATCAATTTGCCTTGTCATGGAAAGAGATGCTCCTTTCATGTTGTCTTCTTCACGTGGTCCCCACAAATCTCTTCTTTATTTTCTTGATCCTCCACGCATCTTTTCTCTCCTTTTCTTCCTTTTGCTTTAACTTTTCATTTATTTGCTTGGCTTGGCTGGAATTGATTGGATGATTATGAAAAAGGCTCCAAGTAAAGAAATTTCCATATCTGAAAACTTCCGCAATTAAACCGCATCAGATCCACATCAGAACGTCAACTTCAAGCCCGATTTCGACCTTGATTCATTCGGTATCTCTCAAAATTCAAAACATAAAAGTTGCAGATCTTTTTCTTGGCGTTTCACAGCATCTTGAATCATCTCAATCGGAGCTTTTATGAGAGAGTTATGCCCAGATTACGAACTGACGTCAAATCTGTCCAAAATCGCCCAATTAGCTTTGTTTTGCATTTAATGCCTCAATTTGTATCCTAAATCAAAATATAAGAATAATGAGTGTATTTAGGCATTAAATAAGTATAAGAGATTAAATATAAAGGGGAAAAATATAACATTTTACATTCTCATCAAAATCTAATAACATTTATTCACTCTCATAAAAGCTCTTGTTAACTTAGCAATCGGAGGAGGTTTTGCCGGCCAACCCCAGGTGGTCCTTTGTTATTCTGCATATTCGTGTACTTGGTCCCTTGGAGAACAAATCAGGAACTGACACGTCACCACACTGAAAACTGTATCAACATAATCCATTAGATGATGACTTGAATGATTTTTTATTGTTCGGTCCAAATTAAAGTTGTTGCATCATGAGGAATACCGGGATCTCAATAAAAAAAACGAGTATCGTGCAACTTTGATTTAGTGATTTTAGTACTTTTATCAAACAAGTGTTATGTAGAATTAATCAATTGTTTGTCCAAAATCATAGAAAAGAAGCTTAGATTGGATTATTATTAGAATAGAAAGACCAATAATAGTAACAACTGTTTGTATTGTATTGAGATGTATGTACACCTTTAGGGTGTCTGATTATGCTTCACCTTTGTGGTGTCTGCTGTTGTAATGCTATTTGTTTTTCAATGAAAGGTTTTCTTTTCCTAAAAAAGAAAAAAAAAAAAAAAAAGTTGGACTCCACGACACCTAATTTGAGAGCTCTCGGTCAATTCATTTTAGGAAAAAAATGAAAAAATAAATAAAATATTTTCTAATGTGCCCTATTACAGAAAAAAGGATGAATATGTCATTTCACATTTGCCTCATCCAACGCAAGCCCATTTGAAATGGGCTTTTTCACTTTTGTCCTTTTCCCACAAAGTAGGGCATTCCATCAAAAAGCCGAACTGTCGCCTGACGTCAGCCATTGCATCCTCAGCTATCATTCACATGTGGCCAACAATCCAGCAATTTATGCCAACTCATATCCCTGCTGGCATCAACGGCAACTTGCCCTCCCGGCCACCTACAAAATAAAAAAGAGAAGGAAAACATGATTTTTTTTTTTTTTTAAAAAAAAAAAAAAAAAAAAAAATCTTTTTCCACTTTGAGAAAATTACCATACCACATGGGATTTGGATAACGTAGAATTCCTTAAATTTAACCATCGTTTTCAACTTAATTAATAATTCAAATTTTACGACTGTTTATTTATCATTTCAAAATAATCTAAATTCAAATTGATAAATAATAAATGCTAAATTAGTGATTGAAATGATAAAATATGAATCATTGAATTTATAAACAATAAATAAAATTTTAATATGTCCAAGACTATCCTTGTCCCAATTCAGGTTGGGATTGACTGCAATTTACTGTTCGAATTGCATTTTGTTCAAACCCTCTAAAGAGAGAGGATCTTAATGGTACCATCTGGTGGTTTTAGCACATTCATAGTCTGCATAATCGCAAACTGTAGTGTCAATTGTTCAATAAACACTACAAAGTCAATTTCGCCTTAACGAGATTTCCTACATAATACGCTAACCACGACATTGGATTAAATTGTATAATAGAACATCTTGCACTCAAAATCTTCCAAACTACGAGCCATTATTGTTGCCTCATATTTAAGTTTGTCCTCAAAGAGACTTAAGCGAGCAGTATGATTTTTACACACTTCATCGTAGAGGTAGTATCAATATCTTAGCAAGGGTACAATCGACCATTCCAAACTCCAAATCATGAGGAACATCAAGATCCCATATATTTAGGCATATATCCAAATAGCTCGAGACCTACTTGGGGCAAGTAGATTCTATTGAGACCCTCTCTCAATTGCATGGCCAAGTTAATTGCAAGGGAACTCAGTTTTGCACCCGTCTCTTTAACACGTTAAAAGCTATAGCCTTACTTGTCAATTTGTCCAATTTCTTTTTTTAAACTTGTCGAATTGTAACACCCCCCTTCAAAAAAAAAAAAAAAAAAGAAGACAAAATTGCAAGATTTATATTAAAGTAACGCTAAAAATTACATTTTTATTTTATAATTATTTGATAATGTTGATATTGTAGGCTCAACAAATCATTGAATTTATTTATTTTATAACAGTGACTAATCTAAAGATTAGTTGGGACGGTGCACATAATTTTTAGTATTTTTCTTTATATTAACTTCGGTTTTGCAGATATTAAATTGAAAAAGAAGAAAAGAGGGACGTTTCTTTATTCGGTTGTGGGTTTAACTTGCGTTTGACATTACTTTTGGAGGGCATGTCTGAAGTGAGAGATCTGGCCATTAAGCTATTCGGGAGGAATATTTCGTTGAGGGACTCTCAGATTCCGTCAGCTTCTGAACAAGACTCCGACTCGCAGTGTCAAACTCCGTCAATACCTCCGGTCATGGTAATTCAGGCCACTTTACCCATTTACGGATTTTCTTTTCGATTGGTCTAGCTTCTGGAACGTGTGTTCATCACCATAATGGATCTTCTTTTTCTTTTATGAGGAACGAATAATCGTTTCCCATAGACGGCGCCAAACTGTTGGTACAGTTTCCGGTATAGTGTAAATCTGCACGTTCTTTGATATTCTTCTCGCCTCTCAATAAATCTGCAAAACAAAAACTAGGGGCCCTTCTGGGGATCCCGCTCCGATGCCTAAGTTAGCTTCTATGAGAAAATAATGTTCTATGCATAAAATTGAGTCTTGGTTTATACCTGGGGTATGAGCCTATTTATAGGCAAATAGGTGGAGTCAAACCTGGATTAGGACTCCTGCTCCTTGTTGATCTAGAACTGCCGTCAAAGTTCTAATTGGACTCTGACCCCTTATTAGAATTCTAATATGATATCTTTATTAGACTTCTGATATGATCATTCTTCTTATCTGATATCTTATTTGACTTTTGAATCTCCTCCTTGGATCGGGTTGAGTGGGATTTATCCCCAACAATAAGGAATAGGAAGTTGGCTTCAGTATTGATGTTTTGGCTGAATATGGTGTTTGTTGTTAGTATGTCTTTCCAATTACTATGCCTTATGGTAGAATATCGTATTCAAAAGAAATCCCTAAAAGCTACATATTTTAATTGTTTTTACTCAAGGCGAGTAAGAGGACTTTTAGGTCAAAAAAGAAGTTGAAGTATCAAAGATAACATGGCCCACACAATGAAAGAAGTTGGAAATATGCTTGCAATAGCTATAAAGGAAGGATTGGATAATCTTACAAGGCAATTACCGAGACGGTAACATTTGAGAAAAGATCAAGAATTAATGAGGAGCTATCAAAAATAATTGGTTTTAACATTAAGGAGCATCTCAAGACAGCAAGATTGATTGTTTGTTAATTTAAACTAATGGATGTTTTTTTTAGCATTCCAGATGACGAAAGGAAAGAATGGATGAATGGAGTTATTATTAATAACATCTAAGTAGTTGATGAAAATTGGATCTTTTTAGTTTGCATTTATGTTTTGCTTTAATTTTAAAAAAATAATTGGTGCTATGTCATTTTAGGATGGTTGAATTATTATTATAACCAAATAGCATGTTTCACCATATCTTTGTTGATTATGAGCACTATAATTGACGGTTAACTTATTTCATTTCAGTCATAATTATTATTTTTTTCAATAAAATAATAATTTCACATACCAAACGTACCTAAAGTATAGTTAACTGAAGATCATGAATAAGTTAATTGAAAGCAGTTTCAAATATTAATTGATTTAGCCTTGAGTCACGTTTTATTACAGTTTGGTTCTTCCAAGGGGAGTACACTTTAAAGTAAGATTTAACTCAGTCATATATTGTTAACTATATAAAAACACCACTAAAATCACAAAAAAAGTAAATATTTTAACCAAGTCTTCTTGGGGTCTATTAATTTATCTTAGTGACGGGATAAGTTACTAAAATTTAATTAAAATTACGGTTCGATCTCAAAAAGGACATCTGCTCTATTATTATGTTAAATAAAATTTAAATCAAATATGTGCACAAAAAGAAAAAAAAAAAACCGAATGGATTTAATTATTTAATTAATGTTTTTTTTTTTTCTACTATACTATTTAAACTTTGTTGGGTTGGGACTTTGATGACATGGTTGAAGAATAAATTGTAAATCTTAAATTCCGGTGAATAATCTGTGGACGATTGTTGATTTGTTCTTCGAGTTAGGGCTGGACAATTGGGGCTTCTCACAGCCATTGTTTTTAAAGTACTTATGAACTAATGGGTAAAGATGTCCCTTGCATATGCTTTCCTATATACATGTGTGAAGAGCGATGTGATTTCAACAAGACAAGAGGACTTGGAATAGACTTCAACTACCTATTCTTTAAGTGCAGAATGAAATATGATTTATTTCATAAACTTTTTTTTTTTTTTTTGAAGAAGTTTATTTCTTTATTTCATAAACTAAGAATATCAAATGGTCGCACTTTCAAGAACCATCAGAACAATAGGAAGAATTTTCTGTCATTTACTACCACTACAAAAAAAAAAAAGAAAAAAAAAAGAAAGAAAGAAAGAAAAGAAAGCCCATTTCAGGCGTAAAATAAATGCCTAGAAGCAGCTATTAAACGTTAGAAAACACGATCATTGTGTTCATAGTGCATAATTTATACACCAAGAAACATATGAAAAAATATATATATTTTTTTTAAAGAATAGTATAATTTTGAAAGGTATATCTTCATATCTTGCAAAATTTGAAAAGTTCTCCCCTTAGAGCAGAATTATGCTTGATTTACGGATGAAGATCCCATACAAATTAGCTATCTAAATTGTACACAATTTTGGCAGCTTCACATTTAAGGAAGTTGTGGAGTCTACTTGCTCCAAGTAGCTCAGGTGCAAGGCTTACCTGTCTAAAGTTGACCCTGCAGCCCCCTCTATGTGGAGGTGCCCGAGTTGTATATCATTTAGGTGCAACTCTAAACACCTAGCACTTGAAGGGTTCATAGGAGTATTCCATGTTGCTAGTCCAGTTCCTTCAACTATTGTACCAAATCCCGAGGCAAGAATATCTAACTATGAATTTTATTTTTTTTCCCCCTACCTCAATACTTTTGCATTAATTGGTATAAAATATAATCAAGAGAAATCCTTAATAATATCCTTATAACAAGTGAACATGCAATGCAATGTAGTCATTATGATATTATGTAATTTCCTAAGCTATTTTCATATATCTTTTGTGAAGGTACAAGTGATTGAAATTGCAGTAAATGGCTGGTTGAAGCATTTTAAATCACTATTTATCCTAAAAGTCTATAGTTAAAGGATGAAACATGTTGCTTTGATAAGGAATACTACTAAGGTAATCAATTAGAAAATCGCAATTGTGTTTAGCTCGTAGCTCTATTTTACACAGTCATGTTCCAATACATTTTTATTGATATGAGTTGCATAACGATTGTCCAAATCTTTCTATATGTACTTTGAGTGCATAATTATGTAACCGTATGTTCCACTTAGTTTGGGTCCAATGTTGCAGCCTACGGTGAATGCAAGTAGCTTAGTTCTCATTAGTTGTTACAAACCTGAATATCATGTCCGTAACGGGGTAATTTCGAGTAGGTTTTTACTGAGAACTTGAACTGTCTTTGTGATGCCTCGAATAAAAGCTAACAATTTTTTTACAATTTAAAAACTTATGAATATTTTTGTAATCCTCACCCAAAAAATTATTTACAAAGTACCTTTTGAGTTGCCTTGAACATTCTCATTCCCTAGAACGAATGTTCGTCATTCTCTCACGAACAATCGATGGTTGCCCTTCGATAACGTTTGAAGTTCTCATTGCGAACGTTTGATGACGTATTGTACTGTGTGTCAGAAGGTACATCCTACGCTTTCAACATGTGTGTCATATCGTACATCGAACGATCGAAATCGTATAACAAACGTTCATCTAACCCTAAATAGTACATGAACATTCGAGCCTCACTTGAAGAACATTCGCTCGATGACAGATCAGTTGATCCTTATCCTCTGCATTTGTTTTCCTATAAATACTCATTTCCCCTACGTTTTCCTTGCTCCATTTTTCTCCCATGCACTTATCCTATCCCATTTTTTGCTTAGGGTGAATTAGAGAAATGAGTTAGAAACATAATCCATCCTCACTAGGGCCTTGTTAAGTTTGCGGAATGGGTATTCTATTAGGAAAATGAATAGCTAGTCCCAGGAATAAAAAAGAATGATTATTACTAATCTTTAGTTTGATAAAATTTTTTTTTTTTTTTTTTGAAAAATGGTGGGTGGTCAACCCACCAAAGAGCGGCTGTGACCATCCCTGAAGCCTATTAGGTAGGGTTGACAATTTTTGACACGACCCGCGAACCCGACATGGAAAAATAAGGTTTGGGTTTTCTATAATCGGGTTGACCCAGACACGATTCTGACCCGGTTATTAAAAAAAAAAAACTAACCCGAAAGTCCGAAACGAAATGCCCATTTGTGATTCACTGATTCTGTAAAACATATGAAAATTGAAGGAGAGATGCAGATGAGAGAGAGAGATCAGTTGAGGGAGAGATGCAGATGAGAGGGAGAGAACCCGAGAGAGACATAGAGAGAGGGATTGAGCAGAAGAGAGTGAGACGAAACAAGGAGAGAGAGAGCTGGAAAAGCGGGAGAAGACCCTATGAAGTATGAACCCCGTGACTGTCGACGCCGAGGGAACCAGGACTCGATCTTCCGATGGATCAACGCCGGCGAAGCAGAAGGTGATTTCTGGTGACTGGGCAGAAAACTACCCCTTTGATGATTTCTGATGGGTTTCTTAGAAGCTCTTAAGGGTAATTTCTTGTAATTAATTGAGTGATAAATTCTGGATTACTTTTGTGTTGTTTGATTATGGATTTATGGGTATGTAATTAATGTGAATTTCTTGTTGGTTTTTGGTGTGGGGTGTGATCTCCCCTGTTTTGGCTGATCATGGGTATGGAGTTGGGCTGTTTCGCTGTTGTGGTATGAAATTTTGAATGTGTGTGTGTGTGTTGGCTAAGCAGTGGTGCAAGAACTGATTTTTGATTGAATTTATGGGTTTTGGGTTGATGTTAGCCGATTGAAACTAGATGGTGATTTTGGATGGTATTTTGATGTTGGCCATGTATGGATTGATTTGGGGGTTATTTAGGTGTTACGGCCAAGCCCTGTTCCGGCCACTTACTGTAGTATATAGCAACCATACTATGAAATTGATGTCAGGTCGGGTCGAGTTAACAAGTTACACGATTATTAGTCGTGTTTATCGGGTCGTGTTCGGGGCACGTGTCACAACCCGATTAATAATCGGGTCGGGTTTGTGTCAGACCCGTTTACTTAAACAGGTTGGTCGGGCTAACATGAACCCGACCTGCGAACCCGAATTGCCAAGCCTACCATCAGCTGGCTTGTGCCACCCCCCATTGCGCCGAGGGTGTTGTGACCACCCCCGGAACGCCTCAGGAGTCCACCACGAGTTGTTCTGAGGGTGGTGGGCGCCCTATGTGGCGGGCCAACCACCCCACCCAGGGTGGTCAGCCAGCAAGGGTTGGAGTTTCATTTTTTTCATTTTTTTTTGAAAAGAAAAATTGAAAGAAAATAAAAAAATAAGAGTTTTTTTTTTTTTTTTTTTTTTTTTTTTTTTTTTATTTTATAGAAATTGTAGTCCATTCTCACTGGAATAGCTATTCCTCTCATTTTTAAGAGGAATCGGTATTCCTCTTCGTAAGGGAATAATTATTCAAATGGGAATAACTATTCCTATGGAGTAATCATTTCATTCTAGGGGTTTATTCCGCGAACCAAACGAGGCCTAGATGTAACCCTTGATATCTAACTTCTCTTTCATGTTGTTAATATTCTATCTTTATTAGTTTCGTGTTTTTACAAATTTTAAGTATGTAAGCTTTATAGGTTATCCATTTTATGTTTTTTCTAAACAATAGTTTATGCACACTCTTGATTTTCATAAGTGATCACGATAATATGTTCTCTAAGCCTTTATCGAACATTCTTTACCCGAGAGTCGAACAACCTTTCTTATGGTCGAACGTTCGAAGGATGCCAAAAATGCTAAAATAGGGTTTTATTAATAAATTCAAGAGTATTATTAATTTTATGGTATGTTTCCTAGTAGCAGGAACTCATGATGTCTAAGTTTTTGGATGAGTAGACAAGGTAAGTAATACTTATAAAATTGATATTACAGAAAATGTGATATGTCAGCTAATTGAACATGATTTACTTTTCTTAATAGTATGTATAAGCCTGTTGAAATTACATAACATTTTATAACTGTTTCAAAATAAGTATTATTGATAAGAGTTGAATGTGCCCTTAATTCACATATGTTAAACCTTAGTTTCTATTGTAATATAATATTTTGTTGTGTTTTAGTGTTTTGTCTTATTTTTAGGTCTTAATGGAAAATACAAGCAAAACAATTGAAATTAGGCCTAAGATGCAGTAAGGTAAGCTGAAGATTATCAAGTGGATCGAGCCCCAGCCCCAACACTAGCTATCAATCACTGCAGAAACTGAAGGCGATCGATCGCCAAAATATGTGGATCGATCGCCCCCGGTTCTTCCAGAAACATCAAAATATATGTAGACAGCAAATGACAAAAAGTTGGTTATTTAATCAAAGATTGCGGCTTGGTAGGCGATTGTCGGCGTCGACTTATCACTTCAAAGACATCCCAAGCCAACTTGACTCTCTTTCCTTATTTTAATGATGATTCCTACTCCTCTTTCTTTATAAAAGAGACTCATCTGAGAGAGTGAGGAGAGTTAGATAGTTTTTGTTCTGGTTAATTTTACAAGCTTAATTTCATTATTCTAGTGCTCTGGTAGAAGGTAGAAGCGCGACCCTTAGTTCAAATAAAGTCTAGGAAATGATTTCCTCTCTTTCAATAGAGATTTCCAAATCCTTATAGGGTTTTGATATAATTCTTTCCAAATGCCATGGTTGGATTGTGTTTTTCTTAGGATTTTCTGCATATGTATAATGATTGCATAGCCTAGAGGAATGCAAAACATTTGTAAATCGTTCTTAATGCTTATGTTCATTCATGAAAAAACATTTATCTTGTTGTCTATAAGAAATCTTTTGTCTTGAATGAATTCAAACATTTCTATTTTCTGTGATTATGGGAATGATGGCTATGCAATGATGCTTTTTGACATAAATTCATGTGAGTTTGATAAGCCACGTTAGGGGACACGAATCAATCCACATCTTAGTGTAGTGTAACATAGGTGGGAGATTGGTGCAAAACTAATATGACTTATGCTTTTTCCTTGAAATATGTATGCTTACTAGGAAATTTTGTAGGCCATGCTAGGGAACACGAATCGTTTTACAATTAGATGTTAGGTGAACGATTAGTTATTTCTTAACACAAGTATTTTCGTGTTAAGGTCGTCAAATGGTTGACAACCATTACATGCCCATATTATACATATAATGAGAATCCATGTTAGACACAATCCGCCATTGGTATGAGGTTTGGGTGAAATCAAGTCCCTATACTTCTCCTTCTACCTTTATCTCCATTTTACTTGTCATTAGTTTATGCTTACTTTAGTTTTAAATTCAAAAACAAAACAATATCTTTTTTGAGTTGAGTTGGATAAAGTCTTAAATATTTTATAAGTAAACAACCACCATAGTCCTTAAGGTTTGATACCCTCTCTATAGTCAATTCTGCAAAAATTCGTTCTATTACGAGTGGTTATAAATTTATCATTAAAAATCCATGTATTAATTAAGTTGGTATCAATTACCTATTTTATAATGACAATAAAAGAACCATATTATTGTATCGTATGACATAGTACACCGTCTAGTTCGGGATAACAGCCATGAACTTACTATTATGTATGTTATTCTTTATGGTCAAAAGTTGATGATGTGTTATAATGGGCCTTGGATCCAATAGTTGTTTTGAGACTGGTACACCATACTTGAATGAGGGTTACAGTTACGGCTTTGCTAGTAGCATGGGCCACACTAGGTTGGACTTGGTCGGGCTACTGGTGTATGACTGTATGCATACACATTCGAAGCACCGGTATTGTATTATAGGTCACTCAGGACAGTGCCAATCTTGTTGGGAATGGGTTAATATCTTAGGTAGACCATGAGGAATTGAACTATGATACATGTACAATTATAACATGATTTTTCTTGCATTAAAATGTAGGTGTTGTTGTCGGAATTATGCCTAGTAATTATTCAAGAGTGTAATGACGGGGGCAACACCCATAAGCTTTGTGAAAATTCATGTTTACGATTCCGCCAATAAAATTGATACTCGAGGCTTATTACATAACAAATTTTGTAATGATTTATTTACTAAGTCTTAGACTTATATAGTGTTTGTTTCCCCTCCCTCGTTAAACACCTTGGCCTTTGCGATTTCGCAAGTTCTAGTGTTCGACCGGGAAATTCGTTAGGATAAAGGCCCTAAGCGAATGACTCGTAGTTGCAGGTTTGTTTTTGTTAGATTAATATTGGGCAACCCTTGGTCTACGATTGATGATACTGATGTTGAAATTATGTTACACTTAGATTCTCATATTCATCATGTCTTTCCGCTTTTTGCTTTACTAGATAATTGTTCCGGTGGAGTTGTCAGTAACTCTCAAAGTTAACTAAAACCATTGCCTAATTTTAGGAGCATTACATTCTTCAAATCAAGGGTTTAAAAATAAACTTCTCTGTCTCTCTCTCTCTCTCTCTCTCTATATATATATATATATATATATATTTATATATATTAAATAGACTTACAATCATCGTAATTGAGTCATATTGCAAAAGAACTAAAAAACTCCTAAACTCTTACTGATGTAAAGACCCCAAATATAAAATGACATACAATTAAAGACTCCTAATTATAACTCAAATACTTGAGGCATAAAGACAAATGAGCATCAAGTCCTAAGCATTGAGGGACCGTAACATTAGTCTTCTTAAAGGTACTTGTGATATATATATATATACTTGTATTCTATGATTCCAATTCTTTAAATGTAATGTTTATTAATAGTTATTTTTGGTCATAGAACACCTTTTGTAATTGTATGTAAAGGTTTCAATGTGTTTCTCACTCTATGTGTGTGCTGTAATACTCCAAAATAATAAAATGAAAATTACAAGTAATTAACCGTTATATACTCATACTGCTAAATTTATTCAATTAAGTGCCCTAAAATAATTTTCTTACAAATATCAAAACAAATAGATAACTTTAACCCCTATTCGAACGTTCAAAGCATCTGTGGAACGTTCGATGTGACCCATTTCCTTGCTAAAAAACAGTACATCGAACGAACGATTATGCTTAAAAAGTAAATAACCTACTATCTACATAATTCAGTCTTATCCCCTTCAACCCACGCCTATTTAAGCCTTCCCACGCCCTTCATACTTCTATACTCGTCCATGCATCCTAGCCACCCCATTTCTTGAGAGAGAGAGATTCTAGAGGGAGAAAGAGGCGGTCTTGGTGTTGTCCAATCTTCATTAAGGTAAACTTTGAATCTTAAACTCATTTTTCATGTTGTTAGTATTTTGTTTATGTTATATTTATAATGTTTTTATGAGTTTTGATGGTTCTGGCTTCGGCTCTGAGATCTTAACAAAGACATATGAATAGAAGAGTGTATTGCTCCAGAGTCAACAAGTACGATAGCCTTGTAAGAAGAAACTGGAATAATACTTGTCACCGGGGAGTGATCCTTGCACTCTTTGTGCACAACAATGGTACAACACCAAGGCACATTAGGGTGGGGCCCAAACCCACCCCAATGTTTGGGCCCCACCCCAATGTGCCTTGGTGTTGTGTCATTGTTGTGCATTGTGAGTGTTTTGATCATTTCCCCTTGTCACCACTTCGTTGGTTTTTCAACATGAAAGAGAAACCATGGTGTTTGTGGTTTCTTAATCAATTCAGGTGGTTTATCGCTTGATTAGGCTACATGGAGCAACCATGATGTTTGTTGCTTAGGTAGAGTACAAGAGTACAATTTACAAGTTGTCATTATTGTGGGTTTATTGTTGGTTGTATTGATGATCAATCCAACATTGTTGATGGTTATGGTTGAACATTGTTGTTTGTATTGATCATCAAACCTATGTTGTTGTTTGTTGTATTGATTCTCAATCAAACATTTTTATTTGTTACTGGTAGTATTGATCATCAATCAAACGTTATTGTTGGTTATCTGTTGTTGGTTGTTTTAATGATCAATCCAATTTTGCTGGTTACAATTGAGCATTGTTGGTTGTATTGATGATCAATCCAACGGTGGTTATTAGTTTTGGTTGAGCATTGTTGATTGTATTAATGATCAATCCAATGGTTGTTATTGGTTTTGGTTGAACGTTGATGATTGTATTGATCAGTCCAATGTTGTTAGTTGTTCGTTGATTGTTGCTGGTAGTATTGTTTATCAATCAAATGTTGTTAGATCTTTGTTGTTGGTTGTTTTGATGACCAATCGAGCGTTGTTGATGGTTGTCGTTGAGCGTTCCTGGTTGTACTAATAATCAATCAAATGTTGTTGGTTGTTGAATTTATTGATAATCAATCCAACTTGGGAAAAATACAATTTAGCCCCCCAAATTACCAAGGCTTGCACTCTGGCCCTCCAAACTACAAAATCTTTGAATTTTAACCTTGAATTTACTAAGATGTCCCTTGGGATAAAGACACATGTATGAGTGGGGAAGGCCAGAAAATTACAAAATTGCCATTCGGGTACTTAAAGTGATGAATAGATGCTCGGCGTGTGTGTTTTCGAGCGGCACATCGATCACGTAGCACTCGATCACAACAGTGCCATTGCCAGTGAGTGAGGGATGGAGTGTGGTGACCGACCGATAGTTGGCGAGGCGGTGGTTGCCACCGACGATGCTGAAGTTGATAACGTGGCGCTCTTCGTCGAGGACCAGACGGTGGAGACCGGCGTGGCGATATCCTACACCACAGCAGAGCAGCACTTGTTGGGTCCCACCAGGTGCGTGTGGTAGCGCACCACTGTATCTAGCACTTGGGTGGCACAGGTGAGAGGGAACCACTCGTGCACTTACTGCATGGTGGTGTTGGTGGGTGTGGCGTTGATTCTGTGGAGTAGGAGTGAGGATTTGGGAGGAGAAGGAGGGCTCGAAAGTATTTTTGGACGATCTTTTTGTGTCGATGGGGGTTTAGATTATGAGGAGTAACATGGACCTTTTCTGTTCACCTTTGTTTTCATGTTCTAAAACAGAGGTGAACAGAGTCATGAAAAGGTCCCTGTTTAGAGGAGTCCAGAATCTGTTTTTTTTTTTTCTCTGTGCTTAAGGGACAACACTGATGATGCCAAGAGAGTGAAGAGAAGAGCTGCCGACGACTACAAAGGTATTACCAGAACCCTGCTACTATTCGACCCGACGAAGTACTTTGCCTGGCTTAGCCTTTTGCAGAACCGAACTAACTTTTTGTTGATGGTCGAATTGCTCCTCCTCAAACTGGTTCAGATATGGAAAGGAGAAAAGATGGAGGAGTAGAGCATGGTAATGGGGTTGGAGTTCCCTTGCTATGTTCATGCATGTGTGGCCAACCATCCGACTAAACAAACATGTGTGGAAGTTTTGAACTCCTGTTTTTGGCAAAAAAGAAAGAAAGTGTAAAGCCTATACGCGTGGCAAAAAAAAAGTGTAAAGCCCTTCATTTTGATGTTGTCTTCGGTTATAACCTAGGATGAGTAATTTATTGGAGGGACATATATAATGTATTTCTCAAATTGCATGTATAGAGTAAACATCAAGAAACAGGACATGATCCAATATAGTTCACGAGCTAAAAGATCTAATGCCCATAATAACACCGGCATTAACACTAGTTACAAAGTCTCTTTGAGTACGCTACATCAGAGAGGGAAGGAAATATGTGATGCAATGGAAACAAGCAAAACTGGTTTGATTACCATCTTTGAGCCTTTCCTTTTCTTTGAAGATGACTACATGACTTTTTGGATAAATACAAACCATTCCGCCATTGTTATTTTGTGGGATTAAGGCGGAAACATGTTGTTTGTGATAAAAAAAGGTGAACCATTTGATATAAGGTTTACGGTTGAAGAATTCAAGAACTCTGTGGGATGTGGATCGGTGTATCTCACAAGAAACATAGTGACATTCCTCGATCTATTTGTCTTTCTTGGTGGAGTTCAGCCTGCTAACGAAAGACCAAGAACTTTTAGTCCTCTTCAAGCGGTTGAAGGTGTTGCTAGAAGGAAAAGAAAAAGAGATGAATCTGATACTGTTAGAGGTTTATTCAACAATGGTGGTTTAGAGGAGAGCTTACAGCACCATTCTCCACGACGGTCTTGATGAATTTGCAAAGAGACTTGGTGTTGAATTTGTGGCTGGCCACTTGTCTTTGGAATTTCCAGGATTCGCCGTCCACGTTGAAGATCCCATCGCCGAGGAAGTCTTTGAAGGTTACGTTGAAAAAGTACTCTCCCTTGCCGTAATTGTGGAAGTTGGTCTTGAGGATGTGCTGGACAACGGCTGCATTGGCGGTTAACACCTACGTCTGGATCATGCCGATGCTGCGGTGGAGGATCTAGGTGGCCGAGGGTGAGTGTGACGACCTCTTTTTTTTTTTTTTGTATAAAACATTTTTAAAACATAAAGGGTCATCACAGTGGCACGACTACGTGTCGCTCAGCCAACCTACATACATGCTCCATATCATGTACCTGATATTCAGAGTAATATCTAACAGTGGAATAATCATAACACTAAAACTCATAACGGAAAGCGTATCTAAAAATACATGTGGTCCATACAAAAGAGCCATATATCTGTCTAACTGTTTAAGGCTTACAATTACCCACTATTACAAAAGAATGGCTACACAAAAGAATATGTGACACCTACGTCACTAGCCATATACAAAATACCCCAAAAGAGTGAACTCCATAGTCCAACTCAATACAACTATTGCGGAGTGCTTCAATCGTAGTATCTCAAATACGCAGCTATAGGGTCCTCCTCTAAGTCAGGTGTACCTGCAGTCAAAGGGACATCATCTATATGGTTGTGGGGGTTTGCCACATCCATATAGGTGAAATGATGAGTTCACTGCCTCAGTACTTAATACCGAGACCTCAGTGATATTAACCTTCATCATTTTACCTTTTTTTTTTATTATTATTATTTTATTATTTTCTTTTCTTTTATTTTATTTTTTATTTCTTATTCCTTTTGTAATTCCTAATTCTTTTTTTTTTTAGACTTAAAAATGTTCTCTTGCATTTTATTTTTTTGGCTACCAATTACAAGTCTATAGGATCAAAATAAATTTTATTTTATTTTACCACACACATGATAAACCCATTAAATATTTTCTAGGGCATTACATCCTCCCCTCCTTATAAAAATTCCGTCCTCGAAATTTGGACATTAGACCGCTATACGATCATGCAAACATGCACTTCTATAGAGAATCGAAAAAAAAAAAAATCATACTTGGGTTTACTCAAACAAGTGAGGGTATTTATCCCGCATTTGCTGTTCAAGTTCCCATGAAGCTTCCTCAACTTCGTGATTCCGCCATAAAACTTTGTACGGGCAACTCCTCATATGTCAAGTTAGGCTGAATATCAAAAGGCTCATGATTTATCACCTTGGACTAAGCTTGCCCTTGTTGCCAAAACGGAATACATTCCTCATTGGTGACACTTTGAGATACACAAGGTCACCAATTGCAAATTTTAACTCTCGACGTCGCTTATCCGCATAGCTTTTCTGTCGACTTTGCGAGGTAAGCATGCGCTTTCGGATCAGTGCTATCTTTTCTTTCATCACTTGCATTAATTTTGGCCCCAACAACTGTCTCTCACCTACATCATCCCAATATAGAGGCAATTGACATTTGCGCCCATACAACACCTCATAAGGTGTCATGCCAAATAGTTGCCTAATAACCATTATTATAGGCAAATTCAACTAAAGGCAAATGACGTATCCAGCTTTCCTTGAAATCCAATACGCACAACCTAAGCATATCCTCAAGAGTTTGAATGGTTCTCTCCGATTGGCCGTCAGTTTACGGATGGTAAACCGTGCTAAAGTTCAACTTTGTTCCCATAGCACTCTGTAATTTCTCCCAAAACCTCGAAGTGAACCGTGGGTCACGGTCCGACACAATGGAGATAGGTACTCCATGTAGCCTCACAATCTCCCGCACATATAAATCTGCTAACCTTTCCATCGAGTTAGTGATCTTGATGGGAAGGAAATGGGCACTCTTTGTCAATCTGTCAACAATAACCCATATAGCATCTTGCCCACTTGGTGTTCTTGGAAGACCCACTACAAAATCCATAGAGATCTGATCCCACTTCCACATAGGCACTTCAAGTGGTTTAAGTAGCCCTGCTGGCTTTTGAAGTTCAGCTTTAACAAGCTGACAAGAATGACACTGTGCAACATACTCTACAATATCCTTCTTCATGCCACGCCACCAAAATCTCTTCTTCAAGTCCTGATACATCTTGTTATTGCCAGGGTGGACAGTGTAGCGTATCTGGTGCACTTTATCAAGGATATCTCTCCTCAACTTGGTATCACAAGGGATGACTGTTTTCCCACTGCTGGTCTTTAAAGTCCCGTTTTCAGTGAGATAGAACCCATTTGCCTCTCTTTGCCTGGCCTTAAACCTGACATTTTGTAACTTAGGGTCGCTTTCCTGTGCTATTCTGATTCTTTCAATACTCATAGGCTCTACCACAACTGTTGCCATAATAGGAGCTCTACCTGTCATCACTTCATCAATCTGCACAAGGGCAAACTGCTGAGATAGCTCTCCCATAATTTCTTCTGGGTTAGTCTCTTCTTCTTGAGACTTTCTACTCAATGCATCAGCTACTACATTACCTTTAGCTGGATGGTAAAACACCTTGCTATCATAGTCCTTCAAGACTTCGAGCCATCTCCTTTGCCTCATATTTAAGTCTCTCTGTGTGAAAAAGTATTTGAGACTCTAGTGATCGGTGTGAATTTCGCACTTCTCTCCATAGAGATAATGTCTCCATATTTTTAATGCGTAGACCACTGCTGCCAACTCTAAGTCATGAGTAGGGTTAGTTTCTTTTCATGCTCTTTTAGCTGTCTTGAAGCATAGGCCACAACCCGGCCTTGTTGCATAAGAACACATCCCAAGACCTTCTTCGATGCATCTGTATAAACCACATACCCAACTGACTCCATAGGCAATGTCTACACTGGTGCAATAACCAATCTGCGCTTCAATTCCTGAAAACTGGCTTCACATTTATCACTCCATACAAATGGGACATTCTTCCTTGTAAGAGCAGTGAGTGGCCCTGACAATGAAGAAAACCCCTCAATAAACCTCTTGTAATACCCTGCTAAGCCTAAGAAACTACGGATTTCCCGTACACTAGTTGGCCTTTCCCATTCCACAACTGCTTGTACTTTGGCTGGATCCACTGCTAGACCATCCTTGCTTACAACATGGCCCAAAAATGCTACTTCTTCAAGTCAAAACTCGCACTTCTTAAATTTGGCAAATAATTTCTTTCCTCGCAGCTTCTCCAACACAATCTTCAAGTGTTCCTCATGCTTCGCACGATTGGCTGAATAAACCAATTTGTCATCAATAAATACCACCACAAAAGAATCTAAGTATTCGTGGAATACCCGGTTCATCAAAAATTCAAAATGGCCATACCTTGTTCGAATCGCCGTCTTGGGAATATCTTCTTCTCTCACCTTCAATTGGTGGTATCCTGAAAGAATGTCTATCTTTGAAAATATTGAGGCTCCCTTGAGTTGATCAAACAAGTCATCGATCCTTGGTAAGGGGTACTTATTTTTTATAATAACCCTATTCAACTCGCGGTAGTCTATACACATCCGCAGGGATCTATCCTTTTTCTTCACGAATAACACCAGCGCTCCATATGGTGATACACTTGGGCGGATGAAGCCCCGATCAAGCAACTCTTGAAGCTGCTCTTTCAACTCCCTTAACTCTGTTGGTGCCATACGGTAAGGTGCCTTGTGAATAGGCTGAGTTCCAGACACTAAGTCAATAGAGAACTCAACCTTACGGTACGAAGGCAAGCCCGTGATTTCAGAGAAAACATCTGAATAGTGACATACTATCGGAATCTCTTCCAACTTTGCCTTAAATGTAGTTGTTGGTTGTCTTGATGATCAATTCAATGTTGTTAATTGTTATGGTTGAGCGTCATTGGTTACATTGATGATTAATCCAATGTTGTTGATTGTTGGTTGTTTGTTGAATTCATGATAATCTAGCGTTGTTGTTGGTTGTATTGATGATCAATCAAACGTTGTTAGTTTTATGAATTACAATCTAATGTTGTTGTCTGTTGTTTGTTTTTTGTTGCTGGTAGTATTGATCATTAATCAAATGTTGTTGTTGGTTGTATTGATGTTCAATCCAATGTTGCTGATGTTTGTTGGTTGTACTGAAGATCAATCAAATGCTTTGTTAGTTGTTCAATGTTTGTTATATTGAGATGATCAATCTAGTGTTGTTGTCGGTTATGGTTAAGCATTATTAATCGTATTACAGTTGACTGTTGTTGGTTATATTAGGAGTGTTATTCAATATATTGATTATCAATCGAATGTTGTTGGTTTTCTATTGTTTGTTGCTGATAGTATTGATCATCAATCAAATGTTGTTAGTGGTTATCTTTTGTTGATTCTTTTGATGATTAATCCACTGTTGTTGATGGTTGTGGTTAAACATTGTTGGTTTTACTGATGATCAATCCAATGTTGTTGCGTGTTGGTTGTTTGTTAGATTAATGATCAATCCAATGTTGTTCTTGGTTGGGGTTGAGCGTTGTTGGTTGTAATGATAATACATCAAAAGTTGTTAGTTGTGGTTGAGCATTGTTGGTTGTACTGATGATCAATCACATGTTGTGGGTGTTTGCTGTATTGATGATTAATAGAACGTTGTTGGTTGTCTATTGCATATAGATTATCAATCAAATGTTAATGTCGGTTGTATTAATAATCAATCAAACACTATTGTTGGTTGTGCCTGAGCGTTGTTGTTGGTTGTCCAATGTTAGATGTTGGTTGCATTGATCATCAGTGAAACATTTTTGTAAGTTGTCTGTTGTTCGTTGTTTTGATAATCTTTCCAACGTTGTTGAGGGTTCTAGTTAATCTTTTTTGTTGTAATAATGAACAATCCAATGTTTTTATTGTGTGTTGTTTGTTCATTGTATTGATCATCAATCAAACATTGTTGTTTGTTGTGGTTGAGCGTTGTTGGTTTTATTGATGAATCAATCCAATTTCATTGCTGGTTGTTTAGTGTCTGTTGTTTTGCTGGTTGTTGGTTGCTGGTAGTTATGATTATCAATCAAACGTTGTTGTCGGTTGTGGTTGAGAGTGGTTGGTTATATATTGAGGATCAATCCAATGTTGTCGTTCATTATTCGACGTTAGTTGTATTGATGATTAATACAAAGTTGTTGTTGGTTGTCTGTTGTTTGTGGTTGGTTGTATTGTATTAATCATCAATCCTTGAGCATTGTTGGTTGTATTGATGATTAATTTGATGTTGAGCGATGTTTGTTGTATCGATGATTAATTTGATGTTGTTGTTGGGTTGTCTGCTGTTTGTGGTTGGTTGTATTGAATTGATCATCAATCCTTGAGCATTGTTGGTTGTATTGATGATTAATTTGATGTTGAGTGATGTTCGTTGTATCGATGATTAATTTGATGTTGTTGGGTTGTATGTTGTTTGTGGTTGGTTGTATTGTATTGATCATCAATCCTTGAGCGTTGTTGGTTGTATTGATGATTAATTTGATGTTGAGCGATGTTCGTTGTATCGATGATTAATTTGATGTTATTGTTGGGTTGTCTATTGTTTGTGGTTGGTTGTATTGTATTGATCATCAATCCTTGAGTGTTGTTGGTTGTGTCGATGATTAATTCGATTGTTGGTTGTCTGTTGTTTGTGATTGGTTGCATTGATCATCAATCCAACGTTGTTGTTAGTTGTGGTTGTAGTGTCCGTTCTTTGTTGTTGGTTGTATTGATGATTAATCTAATGTCATTGGTTGTGCGTTTTTTGTTGTATATATGATCAATCAAACATTGTTGTTGGTTGTAGATGAGCGTTGTTGATTGTATTGATGATAAATCTAATATTGTTGTTGGTTGTCTAATGTTAGTTGTTGCTTGTACTAATCATCAATCAAACGTTGTTGTTGTGGTTTGTTGTGGTTGAGCGGTGTTGGCTGTATTGATGATCAATTAAACATTGTTGGTTGTGGTAGAGCGTTGTTAATTGTATTGATGATCGGATGTTGGTGTTGATTCTCTGATGTTAATTGTAGGATGTATTGATCATCAATCAAACGTTTTTGGTTGTTTTGATGATCAATCCAATTGTTGATGGTTGTGGTTGAGCGTTGTTAATTTTATTGATGACAATCCAATGTTTGGTTGTATTGATGATAAATCCAATGTTGTTGTTGGTTATCTATTGTTGGTTGTAACATTGTTGTCGATTGTGGTTTTATTGATGATCAATTATTGGTTGTCCATTGTTGGTAGTATTGATCATCAATCGAGTGTAATTGGTTGGTTGGATTGATCACGGGCACGTGATCGTCGTTGGTTGTTGATCATATTGATCACTGGAATTGCGATTGTCGTTGTTGGTAGTTGACATCATATCGGCATTGTTATTTTGCGGTGGATTTCATCCAGTTGTTGGTATTTTCCAGTGAAATGCAACCAGTTTTGGTGGTTTGTTGCAAGGTCCAATCGACTCTTTGTGCGGCAAGATCCGATCGACCTTGGTGTTTTACGATGACTTCCGAATGGTTGTTGGTGTTTTCCGGATCGATTCGAGTGGCCCTAGTTTTTTGCAACGAGATTCGACTACTCATTGTAGTTCTTCTAGCATGATTTCAACCGGCGTTGAAATTTTTGGCGAATTTTTTATTTAAGTTGTGTTTTTGTGGAATTTTTTATTTGTTATGCTTGGTTTACGCATTTTCTTATTCATGTTTTTCTTATAAGTTTGTCTATGTGTTGTGTCCTCCAAACTGGTCTAGCTTGAAGGGGAATATTAGAAGAGTTTGACAGGTTTTAGAGTACATGTATATTTTTGTCATTGTAACATTTTCAACCTATATAATAAAATATGTGAAACTATGTGAAGGGTAACGAGCCTACTCCTCACGAAAGATGTCTAAATACTTGTTCCCAATCATAATATCTTCAATCATTGCTTCGTGTTTTTCCTTTGTGACACAAGCGAGAAATCCCGAACATCTTTGTTGCAACAATCAAGTAGCTTGAAGGGAAGGCTGATACGAGCTTAGGAAAACGACAGCCTTGATCACCTCAAATTATAAACTACTGACTCGAAGGAAAGCATAACACTACTTTGGGAAAGCAATCTACACGCATGCTAGGTGGACAACTAGTCCATGCCTAAAATAACGTTGATGCTTGTTTCTGCGTTGCTGGGGCCTCTCATCAGAGGAGGGTGTGGATAGATCGGCATCTTCCACCTATTCGGCATCTCTGTGATGGGGGATATTTGGGGGTGTGGTTACGTTTTATAGCATTGCAGATTAGTTGAACTGGCATGGCTCGGGTTGACCGTTTTGTCGTTCCTTGCAAAGTCTTCGTGAGGTTTCAGGATTGTATGGACACCATTTGTGACTGCTTTACATTCTCATAGACGGCACCAATTGTTAATGCAATTGTCACGCTTGGCGGCCGACGGTCTTGGGATCCTACAAGACAGACAGGAAAGCAAGTGTCGTCTGTCGTGCAAAGGGGGGGATGGGGGTGACACTACCTCCAATGCTAAATTCAGTAAACAAGTAAATCACAATCAAAATAACTATAATCAAAGCATAATAAACAAGAGTAAAACAATGTGTTCAAGTGTAACAGAGTATGTACCTTTGGTCGGGATCCTGTTAAGGCTTTAATAAAATGGTCCCTTTGTTCCTTCAAGTCTTGGGGATTGATTTCTGGCTTGATTGACTACGGTGTCTCTCGGGCTTTCCATACTTGGGTTATCTTCCTTTATTCTAGGAATTGGCCATGAAGTTACCCGTTGGGAGTTTCCGTGATTTGCGCAGTATCATAAGGTTCTGGCGAGATTGGTTTGAGTCGTGATTAGCACGCCTGGACCTGGGCTACTTGGGTCGTTGCAAGTATCAAAGTTGTCTTGCTAAGTTGGGTCAGCAAGATCATGAGTTGAGAGAAGAGCCCAACGCGTTTTGGGCCACGAGGTGTGGGCCAACAAGAATGAGAGAGAAGACCCATTACAATGATCAATCCAAAGTTGTTTGTTGTAGTTGCGTGTTGTTGGGTATACTGATGATCAATCTCATGTTGGTTGTCCATTGTTTGTTGCTGGTACTATTGATTATCCATCAAACCTTTTTGTTGCTTGTATTGATAATCAATTAAAGATTCTTATTGGTTGTGGTTGAGAGTTATTGGTTATATTGATGATCAATCGAATGTTACCGTTGGTTGTTCGTCATTAGTTGTTTTGATCATCAATACAATGTTGTTTGTGATTGTGGTTTAGCGTTATTGATTGTATTGATGATTAATTTGAGGTTGTTGGTGGTATTGATAATCAATCAAACATTGTTGTTGGTTATATGTTGTTGGTTGTTTTGTTGATCAATCCAACATTGTTGTTGGTTGTAGTTGAGCGTTGTTGGTTGTATTGCTCGTTCTTAGTTGTTATTTGTATTCGTGATGAATCCAATGTTGTTTTTGGTTGCTCATCGTTAGTTGTATTGACGATCAATCAAACGTTGTCGTTGGATGTGGTTAAGCGTTGTTAGTTGTATCGATGATTAATTTGATTTTGTTATTTGGTTGTTCTAATGATCAATCAAACGTTCTTGTTGGTTGTAATGTTTGTTCTTTATTGTTGGTTGTATTTATGATAAATGCGATGTTGTGGTTGGTTGTATATATGATCTATCAAACATTGTTATTGGTTGTAATTGAGCGTTGTTGATTGTTTTTATGATCAATCTAATGTTGTTGGTGGTGGTCCGATGTTAGTTGTTGGTTGTATCGATCATAAAAGAAACATTTCGTAGGTTGTCTGTTGTTGGTTGTTTTGTTGATCAATCCAACGTTGTTGATGATTGTGATTGATCATTTTTGTTGTATTGATGATCAATCAAATGTTGTTATTGCATGTTGTTTGTTCGTTGTTGTAGTTGAGCATATTGCTTGTTTTTATGATCAATATAATGTTGTTGGTTGCATCAATCATCAAAGAAGCGTTTCATAGGTTGTCTGTTGTTGGTTGTTTTGATGATCAATCCAACGTTGTTGATGGTTGTGTATGATCTTTTTTGTTGTATTGATGATCAATCAAATGTTATTGCGTGTTGTTTGTTCGTTGTATTGATCATCAATCAAACATTGTTGTTTGTTTTGGTTGAACGATGTTGGTTGTATTAATGAATCAATCCAATTTCGTTGTTGGTTGTTCAGTGTTTTGTTGTGTTGATGATCAATCTAACATTGTTGTTGATTGCCCACCCCAGTTGTTTGTTATACTGATGATCAATCCCATGTTGTCATTGATTGTTCGATGTTAGTTTTAATAATAATCAATACAAGATTGTTGTTGGTTGTGGTTGAGTGTTGTTGATTGTTCAATATTTCGTTATATTAATGATCAATCCAACGTTGTTGGTTGCTGGTAGTTATGATTTCAATCAAACGTTGTTGTTGGTTATATTGATAATCAAACAAACATTATTATTCGCTGTGGTTGAGTTGTTGGTTATATTAATGATCAATCCAATATTGTCGTTAGTTGTTTGATGTTAGTTGTAATGATGATCAACATAACGTTGTTATATGTTGTGGTTGAACGTTGTTGGTTCTGTCGATGATCAATTTGATGTATTTGCTTATCTGTTGTCTGTTGTTTGTTGTTGATTGTATTGACCATCAATCCAACGTTTGTTGTTAGCTGTAGTTGAGCGGTGTTGGTTGTAGTGATGATAAATGCAATGTTGTTGTTGGGGTTGTCCATTGTTGATTGTATATATGATCAATCAAACATTGTTGTTCCTTGTAGTTGAGCATGGTTGATTTTTTTTATGATCAATCTAATGTTGTTGTTGGTTGCCTGATGATAGTTTTTGGTTGCATTGATCAACAATGAAACGCTTTCATAAGTTGTCTACTGTTGGTTGTTTTGATGATCAATCCAACGTTGTTGATTGCATTGATCATCAATAAAACGTTTCATAGGTTGTCTGATGTTAGTTGTTTTGATGATAAATACAACGTACAAATGGTTGTGGTTGATCGTTTTTGGTTGAGTGATGATCAATCAAATGCTGTTATTGCATATTATTTGTTCGTTGTTTTGATCATCAATCAAATATTTCTTTTGTTGTGGTTGAGTGTTGTTGGTTGTTCAGTGTTTCGTTATATTGATGATCAATCCAACGTTGTTGGTAGTTATGATTTTCAATCAAACGTTGTTGTTGGTTATATTGATAATCAAACAAAAATTATTATTCGTTGTGGTTGAGAGTTGTTGGTTATATTAATGATCAATCCAATGTTGTCATTGGTTGTTCAAAGTTAGTTGTAATGATGATCAACATAACGTTGTCGTATGTTGTGGTTGAGCGATGTTGGTTCTATCGATGATCAATTTGATGTGGTTGCTTATCTGTTGTCTGTTGTTGATTGTATTGACCATCAATCCAACATTTGTTGTTAGTTGTATTTGAGCGTTGTTCGTTGTAGTGATGAGCATGGTTGATTTTTTTTTTTTATGATCAATCTAATGTTGTTGATCGTTGCCTGATGATAGTTTTTGGTTGCATTGATCAACAATGAAACGTTTTCGTAAGTTGTCTATTGTTGGTTGTTTTGATGATCAATCCAACGTTGTTGATTGCATTGATCATCAATAAAACGTTTCCGTAGGTTGTTTGATGTTGGTTGTTTTGATAATAAATACAACGTACAGGTGGTTGTGGTTGATCGTTTTTGGTTGAGTGATGATCAATCAAATATTGTTTTTTGTTGTGGTTGAGTGTTGTTGGTTGTTTAGTGTTTCGTTATATTGATGATCAATCCAACATTGTTGGTTTCCCGTTGTTTGTTGCTGGTAGTTATGATTCTCAATCAAAGGTTGTTGTTGGTTATATTGATAATCAAACAAACATTATTATTCGTTGTGGTTGAGAGTAGTTGGTTATATTAATGATCAATCCAATGTTGTCGTTGGTTGTTCAATGTTAGTTGTAATGATGAACATAACGTTGTTGTATGTTGTGGTTGAACGTTGTTGGTTCTGTCGATGATCAATTTGATGTGGTTGCTTATCTGTTGTCTATTGTTTGTTGTTGATTGTATTGACCATCAATCCAACGTTTGTTGTTAGGTTCAGTTGAGCGTTGTTGGTTGTAGTGATGATAAATGCAATGTTGTTGTTGGGGTTGTCCATTGTTGGTTTTATATATGATCAATCAAACATAGTTGTTGCTTGTAGTTGAGCATGGTTATTTTTTTTACGATCAATCTAATGTTGTTGTTGGTTGCCTGATGATAGTTTTTGGTTGTATTGATCAACAATTAAACGTAAGTTGTCTATTGTTGGTTGTTTTGATGATCAATCTAACGTTGTTGATTGCGTTGATTATCAATAAAACGTTTTCGTAGGTTGTCTAATTCTGGTTGTCTTGATGATCAATCCAACGTACAGATAGTTGTGGTTGATCATTTTTTGTTGTAGTAATGATCAATCAAATGCTATTATTGCATATTATTTGTTCGTTGTATTGATTATCAATCAAACATTGATATTTGTTATGGTTGAGTGTTGTTAGTTGTTCAGTTTTTCGTTATACTGATGATCAATCCAACGTTGTTGGTTGCCCGTTGTTTGTTGCTGGTAGTTATGATTCTCAATCAAACGTTGTTGTTGGTTATATTGATAACCAAATAAACATTATTATTCGTTGTTGTTGAGAGTTGTTGGTTATATTAATGATCAATCAAATGTTGTCATTGGTTGTTTGAAGTTAGTTGTAATGATGATCAACAAAACGTTGTTGTATGTTGTGGTTGAGTGTTGTTGGTTCTATCGATGATCAATTTGATGTGGTTGCTTATCTGTTGTCCGTTGTTTGTTGTTGATTGTATTGACCATCAATCCAACATTTGTTGTTAATTTGTAGTTCAGCGTTTTTAGTTGTAGTGATTATAAATGCAATGTTGTTGTTGGGGTTGTCCATTATTGGTTGTATATATGATCAATCAAACATTGTTGTTGCTTCTAGTTGAGCATGGTTGATTTTTTTGATGATCAATTTAATGTTGTTGATGGTTGCCTGATGATAGTTTTTGGTTGCATTGATCAACAATGAAACGTTTTCGTAAGTTGTCTATTGTTGGTTGTTTTGATGATCAATCGAACGTTGTTGGTTATCATCAATAAGTTGTTTTCGTAGGTTGTCTGATGTTGGTTGTTTTGATGATCAATCCAACGTACAGATGCTTGTGGTTGATCATTTTTTGTTGTAATGATTATCAATCAAATGATGTTATTGCATATTATTTGGTCGTTGTATTGATCATCAATCAAACATTGTTATTTGTTGTGGTTGAGTGTTGTTAGTTGTTTAGTGTTTCATTATGTTGATGATCAAAATCCAACGTTGTTGGTTGCCCGTTGTTTGTTTCTGGTAGTTATGATTCTCAATCAAACGTTGTTGTTGGTTATATTGATAATCAAACAAACATTATTATTCGTTGTTTTTGAGAGTTGTAGGTTATATTAATGATCAATCCAATGTTGTCATTGGTTGTTCGAAGTTAGTTGTAATGATGATCAACATAACGTTGTTGTATGTTGTGGTTGAGCGTTGTTGGTTCTATCGATGATCAATTTGATGTGGTTGCTTATCTGTTGTCTGTTGTTTGTTGTTGATTGTATTGACCATCAATCCAACGTTTGTTGTTAGTTGTAGTTGAGCGTTGTTGGTTGTAGTGATGATAAATGCAATGTTGTTGTTGGGGTTGTCCATTGTTGGTTGTATATATAATTAATCAAACATTGTTGTTGCTAGTAGTTGAGTATGGTTGATTGTTTTGATGATCAATCTAATGTTATTGTTGGTTGCCTGATGATAGTTTTTGTTTGCATTGGTCAACAATGAAACGTTTTCGTAAGTCGTCTATTTTTTGTTGTTTTGATGATCAATCCAACGTTGATTGCATTGATAATCAATAAAACATTTTCGTAGGTTGTCTGATGTTGGTTGTTTTGATGATCAATCCAACGTACATATGGTTGTGGTTGATACTTTTTTGTTGTAATGATTATCAATCAAATGCTGTTATTGCATATTATTTGTTCGTTGTATTGATCATCAATCAAACATTGTTATTTGTTGTGGTTGAGTGTTGTTAGTTGTTTAGTGTTTCATTATGTTGATGATCAATCCAATGTTGTTGGTTGCCCATTGTTTGTTTCTGGCAGTTATAATTCTCAATCAAACGATGTTGTTGGTTATATTGATAATCAAACATTATTATTCGTTGTCGTTGAGAGTTGTTGGTTATATTAATGATCAATCCAATGTTGTCGTTGGTTGTTTGATGTTAGTTGTAATGATGATCAACATAACGTTGTTGTATGTTGTGGTTGAGCGTTGTTGGTTCTATCGATGATCAATATGATGTGTTTGCTTATCTGTTGTCTGTTGTTTGTTGTTGATTGTTTTGACCATCAATCCAACGTTTGTTGTTAGTTGTAGTTGAACGTTGTTGGT
This sequence comes from Alnus glutinosa, assembly GCF_958979055.1. Taxonomy (NCBI): domain Eukaryota; kingdom Viridiplantae; phylum Streptophyta; class Magnoliopsida; order Fagales; family Betulaceae; genus Alnus; species Alnus glutinosa. The sequence goes on along the minus strand of NC_084895.1, from coordinate 4,415,535 downwards.
TGCAGTGATGATAAATGCAATGTTGTTGTTGGGGTTGTCCATTGTTGGTTGTATATATGATTTATCAAACATTGTTGTTTCTTGTAGTTGAGCATGGTTGATTGTTTTGATGATCAATCTAATGTTGTTGTTGGTTGCCTGATGATAGTTTTTGTTTGCATTGGTCAACAATGAAACGTTTTCGTAAGTCGTCTATTTTTGGTTGTTTTGATGATCAATCCAACGTTGTTGATTGCATTGATAATCAATAAAACGTTTTCGTAGGTTGTCTGATTTTGGTTGTTTTGATGATCAATCCAACGTACAGATGGTTGTTTTGATGATCCAAACAAATGTTGTTATTGCATATTATTTGTTCGTTGTATTGATCGTCAATCAAACATTGTTATTTATTGTGGTTGAGAGTTGTTGGTTATATTAATGATCAATCCAATGTTGTCGTTAGTTGTTCGAAGTTAGTCGTAATGATGATTAACATAACGTTGTTGTATGTTGTAGTTGAGCGTTGTTGGTTCTATCGATGATCAATTTGATGTGGTTGCTTATCTGTTGTCTGTTGTTTGTTGTTGATTGTATTGACCATCAGTCCAACGTTTGTTGTTAATTGTTGTTGAGCGTTGTTGTTTGTAGTGATGATAAATGCAATGTTGTTGTGGGGTTGTCCATTGTTGGTTGTATATATGATCAATCAAACATTGTTGTTGCTTGTATTTGAGCATGATTGATTGTTTTGATGATCAATCTAATGTTGTTGTTGGTTGCCTGATGATAGATTTTGGTTGTATTGATCAACAATGAAACGTTTTTGTAAGTTGGGTTTTTGTGGAATTTTGTCTTTGTTATGTTTGGTTTAAGCATTTTCTTGTTCATGTTTTTGTTATACGTTTGTCTTTGTGTTGTGTGCTTCAAATTGCTCCAGCTTGAGCGGGAGTATTAGAAGAGTTTGTTAGGGTTTAGAGTATTTGTATATTTTTGTCATTGTAACATTTTTCAACCTACATAATAAAATATGTGAAGCTATGCGAGGGGTAATATCTTCAATCTTTGCTTCGTGTTTCTCCTTCGTGACACAATCGAGAAATCCTGAACATCCATGTTGCAGCAATCAAGTAGCTTGAAAGCAAGCATAACACTACTTCTTTGCGAAAGTAATCTATGCATGCATGATAGGTCGACAACAAGTGCATGCCTAAACTAACATTGAGGGTGCGGTTATGTTTTATGGCATTGTGGGTTGCTTGTTCTTGCATGGCACTACCTTACCTTATCGTTCATCGTTCCTAGCAGTCTTCGTGAGGTTTCGAGATCGTATGGCCACCATTTGTGACTTTTTTTGTATTGTGAATGATGAGCTTTTGTTACTGCATTATGTTCCCACAGACAATGCCAATTGTTAATGTTGTTGTCACGCTTGGCAGCCGACAGTCTTGAGATCCTACTAGACAAACAAGAAATCAAGTGTGGTGTGCCATGCAAAAGGGGATGGTGGCGACACCACTTCTGATGCTAAATTCAGTAAAACAAGAAAATCACAATCAAAATAGCTATAATCAGAGCATAATAAACAAGAATAAACAGTGTAAGAGAGTATGCACCTTTGGTCGGGATCCAGCTAAGGTTTTTATAGAATGGTCCCTTTACTCATTCAAGTCTAAGGGAGTGATTTCTAGCTAGATTGGCTATGGTATCTCCCGAGCTTTCATACCTAAGTGATCTTCCTTGATTCTAGGAACTGGCCATGAAGTCACCCGATGCGAGTTTCCCCAATGAGGCCATTGTCCACGCTGAAGCTAAGTATCTTCCATTTCTAGTGTTATTATTTTTTGTGGTTCTTTCCTCTTGAGGTTACTTCCCTTTTTTGGTGTGATTTTTCCTGGTGATTTGCACAGTATCATAAGGTTCTAGCGGGATTGGTTTGAGGCCTAGTCAGCACACCTGGACCTAGGCTGTTTGGGCCATTGCAGGTATCAAAGTTATCTTGCTAAGTTTGGTTTGCAAGACCTTGAGCTGGGAGAGGAGCCCGAATGTGGACCAACGGGAATGAGAGAAGACCAATTCCAATGATCAATCCAAACTTATTTGTTGTAGTTGCTCGTTGTTGGGTTTATTGATGATCAATCCCATGTTGGTTGTCTGTTGTTTGTTGCTGTTAGTATAGATCATCAATCAAACGTTGTTGATTGTCCGTTGTTTGAAGATTTAATGTTGTTGGTTGTCCGTTGTTTGTTGCTGGTTGTATTGATAATCAATCAAATATTCTTGTTGGTAGTTTTGAGAGAGTTATTGCTTATATTGATGATCAATCGAATGTTGCCGTTGATTGTTTGTCGTTAGTTGTATTGATGATCAATACAATGTTATTGGTGGTTGTGGTTGAGCGTTGTTGGTTGAATTGATGATTAATTTGATGTCGTTGTTGGTTGTATTGATAATCAATGAAACATTGTTGGTTGTACGTTGTTAGTTGTTTTGTTGATCAATCCAACGTTTGTTTTAGTTTAGCATCATCGTAGCATTGCCAGTTCTTTGTTATTTGTATTCAAGATGAATCCAATTTGTTGTTAGTTGTTCATCATTATTTGTATTGATGATCAATCAAACGTTTTTGTTGAATGAGGTTGAGCGTTGTTGGTTGTATTGATGATTAATTTGATGTTGTTGGTTGTATTGATGATTAATTTGATGTTGTTGGTTGTTAGTTGTATGTTGTTTGTTGTTGATTATTCTGATGACCAATCCAACGTTGTTGGTTGTGGTTGAGCATTGTTGGTTGTATTGTTTGTTCTTTGTTGTTAGTTGTACTGATGATAAATGCAATCATGTTGTTAGTTGTATAAACGATCAATCAAATATTTTTGTTGGTTGTAGTTGAGCGTGGTTGATTGCATTGATGATCAGTGCAATGTTGTTGGTTATATTGTTCGTTCTTTCTTGTCGCTTGTATTGATCATAAATGCAATGTTGTTGTTGTTGGTTGTATATATAATCAATCAAACATTGTTGTTGTTCATTATTTTGATGATCAATCTAATGTTGTTGTTGCTTGTCCGATGTTAGTTGTTCGTTGCATTGATCATCAATGAAACGTTTTTGTAGGTTGTCTATTGTTAGTTGTCTTGATAATCAATCCAATGTTGTTATTACATGTTGTTTGTTCGTTGTATCGATTATATCAATCAAACATTGTTGTTTGTTGTGGTTAAGAATTGTTGATTGTATTGACGAATCAATCCAATTTCGTTGTTGGTTGTTTAGTGTTTTGTTGTATTGATGATCAATCCAACATTGTTATTGGTTGCCTGTTGTTTGTTGCTGGTAGTTATGATTATCAATCAAACGTTGTTGTTGGTTGTGGTTGAGTGTTGTTGGTTATATCGATGATCAATCCAATGTTGTCGTTGGTTGTTCGACATTAATTGTAATGATGATCAATACAACGTTGTTGTTGGATGTGGTTGAGCATTGTTGGTTGTCTATTGTTTGTTATTGGTTGTATTGACCATCAATCCAACGTTGTTGTTAGTTGTTGGATGTAGTGTCAGTTCTTTGCTGTTGGTTGTATTGATGATAAATCTAATGTTGTTAGTTGTATATATGATCAATACAATGTTGTTGTTGGTTGTCTGTTATCTGTTGTTTGTGGTTGGTTGTATTAACTCTCAATCCAACGTTGTTGTTAGTTGTAATATTCGTTCTTTGTTGTAGGTTATATTGATGATAACTTCTCACGAAAGATGTCCAAATATTTGTTCCTAATCGTAATATCTTCAATCTTTTTGCTTCGTGTTTCTCCTTCAAGACAAAAGCGAGAAATCCAGAACATCCTTGTTGTAGCAACCAAGTAGCTTGAAGGGCCGGCCAATACGAGCTTGAGAAAAAGACAGCCTCAATCACTTCAAATTATGAACTACTCACCCGAAAGCAAGCATAACACTACTACTTTGCAAAAGCAATCTACACATGCTTAATAGGTCGACAACTAGTCCATGCCTAAAATAACGTTGAGGCATGTTTATGAAGCGTTGTTGAGCTTCTCACCGGAGTAAGGAGTGGATCCTTTCCGCCAAGACTGGCATTCTCCATTTGCTCAACATCGTAGTGGCCGGGATATTTAAGGGTGCGGTTACGTTTTATGGCATTGAGAGTGGCTCGTTCTGGCATGGCTTTAGCTGACCATTCATTGTTCCTTGAAGAGTCTTCATGAAGTTTCGGGATCGTATGGCCACCATTTGTAACTCTTGTCGTATTGTGAACAACAAGCTTTTGTGATCCTCTATGTTCCTACAGACAGCGCCAACTATTAAGGCAGTTGTCAGGCCTGATAGCCGATGGTCTCGGGATCCTACCAGACAAACAGGAAATCAAGTATGGTGTGTCGTGCAAGGAGAGATGGCAGCGACACCACCTCTAATACTAAATTCAATAAACGAGTATATCACAATCGAACTAACTATAATCATAGCATAATAAACAAGAGTAAACAGTGTAAGAGAGGGTAAGCGAGTAAGTACCTTTTGTGGTGTGTTGTGCAAGGGGGGATGGCAGCGACACCACCTCTAATGCTAAATTCAGTAAACAAGTATATGACAATCGAAATAGCTATAATCATAGCATAATAAATAAGAGTAAACAATGTAAGAGAGGGTAAGCGAGTAAGTACCTTTTGTCGAGATCCAGCTAAGGTTTTTATAGAATGGTCCATTTACTCCTTCAAGTCTACAAAAGTGATTTAAGGTTGAATTGACTACAGTGTCTCCCATGCTTTTCATACTTGGGTGATCTTCCTTGATTTTAGGAATTGGCCATGAAGTCACCCGTTGGGAGTTTCCTTCATGAGGCGCCTGTCCTCGCTAAAGCTGAGTATCTTCATTCTCTAGCTTTAGTATTTTCGGTGGTTCTTTCTTTTTTAGGTTACTTCCCTTTTTTGGGGTGAGATTTCATGGTGATTTGTGAAGCACCATAAGGTCCTGGTTGGATTGGTTTGAGGCTTGGTCAGCACGCTTGGACCTGGGCTGTTTGGGACGTCGCAGGGATCAAAGTTGTCTTGCTAAGTTGGGTTTGTAAGACCTTGAATTGAGAGAGGAGCCTGTCGCGTTTTGGGCCACGAGGTGTGTGCCAACGAGAATGAGAGAGAAGACCCATTCCAATGATTAATCCAAAGTTGTTTGATGTGGTTGAGCGTTGTTGGTGTATTGATGATCAATTTGATATTGTTGGTTGTTTGTTGTTTGTTATTTGTTCTTGGTCGTATTGATAATCAATCAAATGTTGTTGTTGGACGTTGTTAGTTGTATCGATGATTAGTTTGATGTTGTTTTTGGTTGTCTATTGTTTGTTCTTGGTTGTATTGATGATCAATCAAATGTTGTTGTCGGTTGTTTTGATGATCAATCCAACGTTGTTGTTTGTTGTGGTTGGGCTTTGTTGGTTGTATTGTTCATTCTTTGTTATTGGTTGTATTGATGATAAATGAAATGTTGTTGGTTGTATATACGATCAATCAAATATTCTTGTTGGTTGTAGTTGAGCGTTGTTGATTGTATTGATTATCAATCTAATGTTGTTGGTTGCATTGATCATCAATGAAACGTTTTTGTAGGTTGTCTGTTGTGGTTGATCTTTTTTGTTGTATTGATGATCAATACAATGTTGTTATTTTGTGTTGTTTGTTCGTTGTATTGATCATCAATCAAATATTGTTGTTTGTTGTGGTTGAGCGTTGTTAGTTGTATTGATGAATCAATCTAATTTCGTTGTTGGTTATTCAGTGTTTTGTTGTATTGATAATCAATCCAATGTTGTTGTTGTTGGTTGCATTGATCATCAATGAAACGTTTCTGTAGGTTGTCTGTTGTTGATGGTTGTGGTTGATCTTTTTTTGTTGTATTGATGATCAATACAATGTTGTTATTTCGTTTTGTTTGTTCGTTGTATTGATCATCAATCAAATATTGTTGTTTGTTGTGGTTGAGCGTTGTTGGTTGTATTGATGAATCAATCCAATTTCGTTGTTGGTTGTTCAGTGTTTTGTTGTATTGATGATCAATCCAACGTTGTTGTTGTTGGTTGCACTGATCATCAATGAAACGTTTCTGTAGGTTGTTTGTTGTTGATGGTTGTAGTTGATCTTTTTTTGTTGTATTGTTGTTATTTCGTGTTGTTTGTTCGTTGTATTGATCATCAATCAAATATTGTTATTTGTTGTGGTTGAGCGTTGTTGGTTGTATTGATGAATCAATCCAATTTCGTTGTTGGTTGTTCAATGTTTTGTTGTATTGATGATCAATCTAACGTTGTTGTTGTTGGTTGCATTGATCATCAATGAAACGTTTCTGTAGGTTGTCTATTGTTGATGGTTGTGGTTGATCTTTTTTTGTTGTACTGATGATCAATACAATGTTGTTATTTTGTGTTGTTTGTTCGTTGTATTGATCATCAATCAAATATTGTTGTTTGTTGTGGTTGAGCGTTGTTAGTTGTATTGATGAATCAATCTAATTTCGTTGTTGGTTATTCAGTGTTTTGTTGTATTGATAATCAATCCAATGTTGTTGTTGTTGGTTGCATTGATCATCAATGAAACGTTTCTGTAGGTTGTCTGTTGTTGATGGTTGTGGTTGATCTTTTTTTGTTGTATTGATGATCAATACAATGTTGTTATTTCGTTTTGTTTGTTCGTTGTATTGATCATCAATCAAATATTGCTGTTTGTTGTGGTTGAGCGTTGTTGGTTGTATTGATGAATCAATCCAATTTCGTTGTTGGTTGTTCAGTGTTTTGTTGTATTGATGATCAATCCAACGTTGTTGTTGTTGGTTGCACTGATCATCAATGAAACGTTTCTGTAGGTTGTTTGTTGTTGATGGTTGTGGTTGATCTTTTTTTGTTGTATTGATGATCAATACAATGTTGTTATTTCGTGTTGTTTGTTCGTTGTATTGATCATCAATCAAATATTGTTATTTGTTGTGGTTGAGCGTTGTTGGTTGTATTGATGAATCAATCCAATTTCGTTGTTGGTTGTTCAATGTTTTGTTGTATTGATGATCAATCTAACGTTGTTGTTGTTGGTTGCATTGATCATCAATGAAACGTTTCTGTAGGTTGTCTGTTGTTGATGGTTGTGGTTGATCTTTTTTTGTTGTATTGATGATCAATACAATGTTGTTATTTTGTGTTGTTTGTTCGTTGTTTTGATCATCAATCAAATATTGTTGTTTGTTGTGGTTGAGCGTTGTTGATTGTATCGATGATTAATTTGATGATGTTGTTGACTGTCTGGTGTTAGTTGTTGGATGTATTAATCATCAATCCAATGTTGTATTAGCTGTGGTTGAGCATTGTTGGTTGTATTGATGATAAATTCAATGTGTTGGTTGTACATTGTAGGTTGTATATATATGATCAATCAAACATTGTTGTTGGTTGTAGTTAAGTGTTGTTGATTGTATTGATGATCAATCTAATGTTGTTGTTGGTTCTCCGATGTTAGTTGTTGGTTGTTTTGATGATCAATGTAACGATGTGGTTTGTCGTGGTTGAGTGTTGTTGGTTGTATTGTCCGCTCTTTGTTGTTGGTCGTATTGATGATAAATCTAATGTTGTTGGTTGTTTGTTGATTGTGTTGATGATCAATCAAACATTGTTGTTGGTTGTGGTTGAGCGTTGTTGATTGTATTGATAATCAATCCAATGTTGTTGTTGGTTCTCCGATGTTAGTTGTTGAATGTATTGATCATCAATTAAACGTTTTTGTTGGTTGTCTGTTATTGGTTGTTTTGATGACCAATCCAATTGTTGATAATTGTGGTTGAGCGTTGGTTGTATCGATGACAATCCAATGTTGTTGTTTACTGTCTATTCTTTGTTGTTGTTGTATTGATGATAAATCTAATGTCGTTGTTGGTTGTTTTGATGATCAATCAAACATTGTTGTTGGTTGTGGTTGTATTGATGATCAATTGTTGATTATCCATTGTTGGTTGTATTGATCATCAATCAAGTGTAATTGGTTGGTTGGATTGATCAAAGGACACGTGATCGTCGTTGGTTGTTGATAGTATTGATCAATGGAATCGTGATTGTCATTGTTGGTTGTTGACATCTGACCGGCCTTCTTATTTTGTTGTGGGTTATGATCAGTTGTTGGTATTTTCTAGTGAAATGCAATCGGCTTTGGTGGTTTGTTGCAAGATCCAATTGACTTTTTTGCGGTGAGATCCGACCGGCCTTGGTGTTTTGCGATGATTTGAGAATGGCTGTTGGTGTTTTCCGGCATTCGAGTGACCCTAATGTTTTGCAATGAGATCCGACTGCCAGTGTAGTTCTTCTGGCATGTTTTCGACCAGTGTTGAAATTTTTGGGGAATTTTCGATCTTGTTGGGTTTTTGTAGATTTTTGTCTTTGTTATGTTTGGTTTACACATTTTCTTGTTCATATTTTTTCTTAGAGTAAGTGGATATTTTTGTCATTGTAACATTTTTCAAACTATATAACAAAATATGTGAGGCTATATGAGGGGCAACGAGCCTACTCCTCACGAAAGATGTCCAAATACTCATTCTCAATCATAATATCTTTAATCCTTGCTTTGTGTTTCTCCTTTGTGACACAAGTGAAAAATCCCGAACATCTTTGTTGCAGCAATCAAGTAGCTTGAAGGACTAATACGAGCTTAGGAAAACGACAGCCTCAATCACCTCAAATTATGAACTACTCACCTAAAAGACAAGCATAACACTACTTTATAAAAGCAATCTACCCACGCATGATAGGTGAACAACTAGTCCATGCCTAAAATAACGTCAAACCTGTGCATCTCAAACCCTATGAGACTTGCAGACAAGATGTGCTCTTCCATTCTAACAGGACAATCCTTAACCATCAATCTAAACCACTACACTACTGATGAGCCTGGCTTCGGCTTATGCCTTTCCAACAAGAAAGCAATGGTGACAGTAACCAGAGAAACACTACAATCATACTATAAGCCAAACAGACCCCAGATGGTATTTTTTCACGCATATAATTATCGAATTTGAGGGAAGGTTGACCAAGAAGAGAATAACATGTGACATAATTAGGAAATATTGACATTATGCATCCAACATTAGCACTAATAATGCTGCCAACTGTGAGATAATATTAGTTGGCTAGCTCCAAACACGCGAAAAACAATTCCGGCACATAGCAAGTACAATAAAATAGAGGCTTAGAAAACCCACAATCACATAAAACAAGTAACATAAAAACAGAGAAATACCTTGTAGTGTGTCAATAAACTGTTCCACAGTGGCTGTTTGCTCAGGACTGTAGGATTCCCCAGAATGACAATACCATATCGAGCACGTGTTAAGCCTTTTGCTCCTAAACAAAACTCTCATCTTCCAAGAGATAAGCCTTTTGCTCCATGTGAAACTTTGCAGTAACATTTTCAACCGAATAAATCAATCCTTGATTCTCATGAGGGGACTACATTGTAAGTGCTTGCTTAAGAATTTCCTGGATTGTAAGTTCAGAAACAAATCAAGTTGTAATTTTTTTATTGTAGGAATCCTAAACAGATAACAAATTACAAAAACAGAAGAATGACCCCTGGATACAGTTGGCTGATGAGAGGGATGGGAGTAAATCAGGTAGAAGTTCACATCCTTGTTTTGTCTTTATCAATCCTACTGTGTTCAGTGTAGTTATCACAACATGGTAGCACGGGGACACATGCATTAGATGCATATCTTAATCACAAAGTACTTTTGCAACTTAAAAAAAAAAAACAAAAATCACATCTCAATCATATGTAATCAATTTGTTTTACTAAAGCTCTTGTTAAGAAAATTGCCACAAGGCTAATCTTATATATATTAGTATATATTATTTATGTGTTATGTGTGTGTGTGTGTGTGTGTGTGGGGGGGGGGGGGGGGGGGGGGGGTGGAAACAACCACAAGAAAAGTTTTTAAAAAAAAGAGTCGGCATGAGAACCTAATCCTATCAAAATCTGAAAACCGTTTTAACTATTTGTTTCATATCATAAATGAAAGAAATATAGACAGCAAGAATAATCTATGGCAAATGATTTTACATCATGTAACCTATGATGACCTGTAATATTCATGCTACAGGCTTTAATACAATTCATCTATCTGATATAGGAAGTCCAACTAAGAGCCTATTAGAGAGAAAATAGTTTTCCTTTTGCTTGAGTTTTTGGAATTTAGATAATACCAACACAAGAAGATTAACAGGTAAGAGAAGTAGTCAGTGAATAGATATATTAAAAAAAATTGAAAAATAAAAACAAAACAGGGAGGCTACTCAATGTTGTCTTCCTGAGACAATTTGAAAAAAAAAAAAAAAAAAAAACAGAATTAGAAACATTATTTACCCAAAGTATTGAAAAGTCAAACTATCCCTCATCAATTAAAATGCTGAGGCAAACGAAATTAGAAGGGAATTTAACATTTTATACAAAGACTATCTTAAAACTCATAGTTAAGATAAATGCCAGATTATTTTCATTGTTTGAAACTCCAAACAAAACTTGTATCTGCTCTTTCTCAAAAAAGCAGGCATTTTCCTGGAAAATACAGCCTCAGTTAGGGAACCAAGAGCACATCCCAATAAGTTTCAAAAAGATGTGGAAACCAATTATCCATTATTTTGTAGACATTCATTTTACCAAAAAATCATCCAGCTCTGGTGTCTCGAATTGTATACATACAAAGTTGTGTGTGTATACACTCCAGAGAAGCTTAAATAATGTGGGTTGGTGTGCCTCCACTAAAGAGCCAAAATATTCTTACAAATAACCTATGGAAGCTTGTTGAGCCCTGCGGGCCACTGAAATAGCAGCAAGTAAATCTATGAATTCAAGCTACTAATTTTAGCAACACCACAATTTCCGCAGCTAAATAAATATGCAGTGTAAAAATGAGCAACACCGGCCAATATGTATGGATTCATTATAAAGTGGGTCGGGGGATATGTATTGTTATATATACTATTCCTAGTCATTAATAATGCCACTACTGTTTATTGGAGGTATCTTGAGCCGACACTACATAACTAGAGTTTATCCATCTCCTATAATTTGAACATCTATCTCTTACAGAGGGATTCATATCCCAAGCTCTGATATGCTGCCAAGAGTTGAGTACTAACAATTTTCCTTCAAAACTGTTGTTGGTACAGAATTTGTGAAGTTAATAATTCTTTGAACATTTCTAAAGAAACATGAATAAATAGATATAACTCCTATGTAATGAACTTTAAGACTAACAATCATATACGATTTGGCCACGAATCAGTAATATCAGTATCATCAGGGACGAAACTACATATAGACCAAAGAGGGCATGGCCTCATTGATTTTCAAATTCTCTTTTAATATTTTTTTTATTAAGCTATATATATAGGCTTAACAATTAGGCTTCGTTCCTATTAAAATTAGGTTTGACCCCTATTCATATTAACCAAAGATAGTGTTCTTCACTATGCCAGTATGGATTTGATTACCGTTGATGCTAGATTTACAAAAAGGAAAAATGATTTAGGAAACCCATCGTGAAACAGGCTCGTGCCTGCAGAATTTACAACAATCATCTTATTTATAAATAAAGACAACCTATAGCTTATTTACAAGAGCACAAAATTGACAACAGTCAGATTACTTTGATAAACGGAAACCTTTTTTTGGTTTTGAAAAACTATTTATTTTGTTAACTTTGTTATATAAAAACCAGCTTATTTTGGAAAGCAAGTACCAAAGGCAAGGGAAAGAGAGAGTTAGGAAATCAAATAATCAACTTTCAGCAACAAGTCCCAAATATAACCCAGAATACCCCCTTAAGGTAGATACAACCAAACTAGCAAGCAATAAAACAAGAGGAAAACCTGCAGAAAACAAATACCTTTTACAAAGGCAAGGAAGTAGCACAACAAGAGATCATTAAAAATCAACCTACAAAAAGTGAATAAATAGCACAACTGATATTTTTCATATATTATTGAGCATTTCTCTAATACAAGCGTAAACAAACTCTATATATCTGTGATGAATCGGATATTTTTAAAGGTTAAGCCTGACTTCTCGCCCTGCACCTACTCGAGCTTTGGGGAGAATGCAGGAAAATGGGGTAAATGTGGTGACAGATTGTATTGCTCCAATATGACCAATTATTGCCTAAAACCCAATAGGAATAAAAGGTTTAAAGCCAGAAGTATTTATTTAGTGTATTGTTTCAGACTTGCTGTTGCCCACATAATTCACCAAATGAGTCCATCAACTTGACTTCACCAAAAGTTCAAGTCAACACATTGTGTAGTTCAATGTGTAAATACTCATCAACTTTCCTTTAAGAGTGATGACAGTCTTTCATTGCCTATTTGGTCAACAAAATTTAGCAGGTCCTTTGCAAGGATTAAATAAAGAAATTCAAAAGAAGGCAAACCTTCGTATAAAATCTGAGCTCCCGGTAGTGGGTTGGGCTGTACTTTCGCTTGCTGTTTCCAGATTGATGGAAACAAGACTCCCTGAAGAAATAAATCCACCAACCTTCAACCAGTGTTCAGTATAAATCTAGTGGCATATTACGTTATGAGCGTGTATTTGGACAAGGTTTTGTGAGCACAGGAGGGATAGGTATGCCTTACTGACTGCACCTGCTCTCTCTCTCTCTCTCTCTGTCTCTCCATTTTAGATAGTTGATTATTTGAAACTCACCAAACACAAATCTGTATTCAATTATTTGAAACTCACCAAAACACAAATCTGTATTCAATTAAAACTAACACGATCATTTTATTTCAATTGCTGGAAACATGAATCGCATAAGTAAATCCAATTTCCATTATCTTTCCATTTTTCTCCAAATCTCCAGCGATTTCCATTTGAAAGAAGGGCACAAAGAAAAGAAAACCTGGAAGCGGCAGCGGGGTTCAAGGGCGGAGGGGTCGTGGACCATCTGGAGAATGAGGAGGCGGCGGTTGCCCAAGGAGGGCTTCGAGGAGAGAGCTCTTGCCGTCGGATTGGCCACCCAGGACCACGATCTCTGTAATCCGGAAGGCCGCAGCCGCCGCCTGGAGATGGTTGTAGGCCTCGAACCGAGAAAAGCGAGCCGGAGACGGCGTTGGGGTTGGGGTTGGGGTTGGGGTTGGGGTGTTTGCGGAACTTGTCGGAGGGGGTCTTGGAGGGCGTGCTGAGAAAGGTATTGGTGGTCACCATTGGAGAGAGGGAGAGAGAGGGGGAACGAGGGATGGGAAACATTTTTCTTTCTATATTTTTGAGAGCAAGAGGATGGGGACTTATTTGAATTTGAATTTGGCTCACGAAGCCGTTGGGGAAACGGATCTTTAAATGAAATGCGTCTCTTTAAAGAAAAACGTTTCAAATATTTGGTTTTGGGTTTTTAAATCGATTTTTGGAAAATGTGAAATTGAGAATTATTGTGGGGGCTTTATTTGAAAAGAGAAATACTACCTTATATACAACAATCCCACTACTATCTCACCCGATCCTACGTTGTTTTATTATTATTTTTTTTGGAAAAATTATAGTTTAGACTTCTAAATTGTCGGTCATTTTGAAAGTAGCTACTCGAACTACTAACGCTTAAACTCTACATCTCAAACTACCAAAAAATTTTAAAAAGGCATCTTTTGTCAAAATATGCCTATAATACCCTGCTACATGGCAAACTCTCAATTTTTTTTATTGGTTTTGGTCCTTAGAGGTGGTCAAACCACCCCCATGGCCAAAATGAGGGTGGCCGGCCACCCCCTGGCCAAGGGCGGTCAACCACCCCTCGTTTTGTTTTTTCTTTTTTTCAATTTTTTTTTAAAAATTTTATTATTTTATTATTTTTAATTAATTTTTAAAGATTTTTAGTTTTTTTTTATATATATATAGTACCACGTGTCAACCTAAGCGACTGACACGTGCCAAGTCGTTAAAATTTGGACAAAAAATTTAATAGAGGTACTAACTGAGTTTTTACCCCTAATTCAAATATCATATTTGATACAAAATAAAAATCAGGTACTAAATTTAAAATAGCTTAAAATCCAAATACCATTGGAATATTTAACCCTTTCTTTTTTTAATATTTTTGGATAATGATTATCCAAATCAACTAGATGACACGATCGAACACTTGGTAATCTGAATCATAATAGTAATCACCTATTTCGAAGTAATTACCATATGCACTTGAATCAGATCAAAGCTAGCAGATAGAAGTAATTGTTTTCAATCTCCTTCTTTATTAAACACAATCATATATAAAATTAAACCAAAGTACTCAAAAATTGTTCAAGTCGATGTAGTTGATACACAGTACTGTCATAATTGATGATTTATATTTCATTTGTTTCGACATAAAATGATTTTTGTCGTAAAATTATTTTCGGAAAATTATTTTTTTAAAAATATTTTTCGTCGAAAACATTTTTTGGTGTTTAATGCATACGGAAAATCACAAATATTTCTTATATTTTCATTAAATCATATTAATTTATAAAAATCAATTTTTATTCACAATATATAAATATTAATGTAAAATAATATAAAAATTATCGGTGATGAGATTCCGTCACTGATCGGCAGGATTCCGGCCATTTTCACTGAATTTTGGCTAGTGTTACCGAAATCTGGACAGTTTCATCAAAATCTGGGTTGGTCGAATACTGGCGAAAAATGGCCGGAATCTGGACATTTTTTGCTGGAATCCGGTCAGTTGGCCAAAATCCGACCATTCTAGTCGTCGAAATCTGGGCTGATCGGATTCTGGGGACAGTGGCCGAACGTTGTCAGATTCCGGCACCGGCTATATTTCGATGGTGGTCAACTGCTTGAATATGAAGGTCGACTGCGTCGTTTAAAAGAGGGTTGAATGCGTCTGTCCTTTAGGGAATATGATTTACACTTTTAAAAAGCGTAAATCATTTTCTGAAATTTACTAAGCTTTTTGGTCAAATGGAAATCATTTTCTGATTGACTATTATTTTCGCCCCCAACAAACACTGAAAAATGCCAAAATCATTTTTCAGAAACCATTTTACACTGAAACAAACGGAGCATTCGAAGAAACTAATTAAAGAAATTATAAACCTTCATTATTTTTTATCCCGCAAAATATAATAAATAAAATAACCAAAAAATTTCCTTTCATAATTAAAAATTTCAATAGCACAACAGCACAAGTTGAATCAAGGTCATCTTCGAAAATTTTAAGGTCAATATTTTATTTAATTACATCTAATAATGTACATGGTACACAATATTCAAAAAATGAGACATGTTATTTAGTACACTTGGGTTCTTCTCCCATCTTTCCATTTTAAAAATTAATCATTCGATTTAAAAATTTACATAGGATCCACGTGTGGGTCTTACAAATTCAATGATTAATTTTTTTTAAAAAAAAAAAAATTAATAAGAGAATGATAGAAAAATATAAAAAATAAAAAAATAAAAATAAAAATCTCTTTCTCAATATTTTGACAGTATCGCCTAAATTCATTGATTTGGTATAAGCGGTGGCTTAGAAGGGAAGTCTTTTATGCAATTGAAACCTTTGCTTAGGGATGGGCAAATTATCCGATTACCAACTACCGAAAACCCGCCGACCGCCAACGAACCGCTTATCGAAAAAAAAATGTAATTTCGAATTTACTATTGGGTCGGTAATCGGTAATAGATAGTTTTTGGCGGTAGCCGACCCGACCCGACCCGACAATGGTAAGGTGTCTTTTTTACTCCTTATTATGAGTAAAACGAAGACGTTTTGCAAATTCTAATGCGACTATATATTCGTATTTTTCGGCCTAAATTCACAACTTCATCCTTCACGAATCACACAGCGCCCTAACCCTTTTGCTCCCGCCTACTTAAAAAAAATCCCAGAATCACTCCCTGTCGCCCGTCCGCCCATGCCTGCACCATCCCCAGCTTCTTTCTCTCTCTCACTTTGGATAACGATTATTAAAATCCAAAGTTCAAGGCACTTTGCGAAAATTGCATGGCAAGAGGCCGACACTAGGGTGTGGCCCTGGCTTTCTGATTCCCCAAGATTATGCATTGTGTCCCTTCCTCTATCCTCATTAAAATAACAATTATACAAAAAAAAAAAAAAAAAAAAAAAAAAAGTTCCAAATAATCAAATTTAAAAATTATGGGTCATTTGCTTATTCTGCTGGAAATGCTATTACCTATAACTTTGACAACGTAACTGTGTTAGTCATTCCTAGTTGGTCCAATTTTACCTAAAGCCTAAAGGGGTGTTGCCGCATTACAATTTTAACTATAATTATTTTATAAATTGACATGACAGCATGTAATTAATAAAATAAGCATAATAACTAAATTATCAATCATACAATTTTAATTATAAAAAAAATCATATACTCTTAACTATTTTACTTACAAAAAAAAAAAATCATACTGTCTTAATTATTTTACGAATTATAAATTACCACATCAATTTGTTAGAAAAAATTTGAAAAATTACGACTGTTATTATAAAGTCACTTACAAACTGTGGTGATGTATGGTTGACTTTGTAAGGAACAATTTTTTGGAAAATGATCATTTCCATTCAATTCCCTTGAGATGCAAAGAAATCATTGCATGATTATAATTTTATTTTGTTACATTTAAACGATATACAATATGTCACATCATTTTTTAAATAATATGGTAACATATTCACCATATGATATCATGTACACCATTAACACAAAAAATAAAATATTGATCATAAAATAGCTCATCTCCATTTCAATTTAAATAGAGAGAATCTTATTCCTAAATTTTTTGATCAATTATAAACTTCCACATTAGATCGTTAAGAATTTAATAGTAAAAATTGTAATACTTGACCATTCTTTTACGAAAAGTATAATTTAACTAAGAGAATGTGTTTACAGCATCAAAACAAAATTCTCAGTTCATTACAACATCAAGACAAAACGTTCTGGTGATCTCTCAACATTTTCACATATTCTGTTTACTAAGAACAACATTTTTCACATATTCTCTCAACATCAAATACATCCTGAAGCAATCAACAACATAATTTCATCAATTTCCAAAATCAAGAGCCAACAATGTTAATCCAATGTGTTCAGTTATGCAGTGGCTTTCAAAAGAGCAATTTTGTAGGAGATAAACAATCAAAGCTGGAACAAAATATCAATGCAGCAAAGCAAGGCAATACGTTTTACAACATCAAAACAAAAATCTCAATCCATTATATTGGAATAGTGAACTTAATCCTGAAAGTATACATTAGAACCAATTAATCTTAAAGGTACACCTCAGACCTATCTAAAGCAGAAATCTCAATCCAAGGTACACCTTTGAAAAAATATACAGTTCTAACTCGAATAGCACCTCCTCTCCATACAAAAACAAAGTAGAGGGTGAGTGCTTCTAACGTGTCAATAACAATCGAATAAAGAATAAAAGTATGTTATATAGCGAGTGCTTCTAAATTCTAATGCACAACATTGGTTAGACAAAGGAAAATGCCGCCCACCATTTTTGTGCAATGGTAGCTCTTCAACTCTATGCAGGCATTAGAAACGCGCTCTCGAACTCAAAGCTACAAGGTGTCCTCGTACTGAAAGCAACAAGAAGACTCAGCTGTGAGTGCAGCAACCGAGGTGGAGACCTTGCACCCTCTGCAGATGTACCGCGGCAGGATGGCTTCAATATCCTCAATGCCAAGGCAGTGAGTGTTCAGCCACACATCACAAATATCACATGCAACCATCCTCTCCCCGTCGTCATCTTCAGTGCCGCATATGCACCTCACTGTTGAATTTTCAACCCCAGCTTGGCACCTCAGAGGATTCTCCAAAGCTAACCCGCTACCTATAATAGAAAGGCCTATTCCTGAGGCTACTGCTCCAAGAAGAACTGCCTCATCCTTGAAACCCTCTAGCTCCTCAATCTCCATAACCAAAAAATTTTCTGCAACGCAGTATGTATCCCTCACTGCATTCTCCACCGCCTGTTTTAACTCTCCAACCGTTGCATGCAGTGGAACAACCACAACAACTTCCCCAGGTGGTAACCCCTTCTGCAATTCAGTTTCTATCTCACCCAAAATTGGAATCAATCGGCAAGTAAATGTCAGAAACTGATCATTGTCATCAATAAATGGCAACTCCTTCACAAAATACTTGCTGTTCAGCACTGCCTGAGTTGCCTTATTTACCCAATCCGATCCAGGGTAATCCACCAGTATATTTCTATACAAATAAACCAGATCACAGTAAACATCAACTCCTGGTAACGGAGCTGGTGCTGAAAAGGGCTTTGGAAGTACTTCTGTGTCTGGTTCAGAGGACTTAATCCCATTATCAAGCTCA
This sequence comes from Alnus glutinosa, assembly GCF_958979055.1. NCBI lineage: Eukaryota > Viridiplantae > Streptophyta > Magnoliopsida > Fagales > Betulaceae > Alnus > Alnus glutinosa. Next base: position 4,397,163 of record NC_084895.1, on the reverse strand, counting down.
TGGAGTGAGTATTCATAAATTCGAGTTGTCGGGTTCTTCATACGACACATAACATGGGTTCCTACAATCACATTGTCCAGTGATTTTAGCACATAATCCAGCAGACCTGTATCACCAATTTTAACTCGAGCTGCATCTCGCAAATCTGGTCGGGTCATCTTGCCGTGACAGAATTTTCCAGCGTTATTCTCTTTCAATGCATTTACAATCACTTCTGCAGCATATTCTAGTCTTTTTGCAGGCCTGTTGCCATCCTCCATATCGGCGATTACACTTTTTAAACTTCTATGCTCCATTGATATTCCCTTCACCAAAGGCTTGTTCTGGAGGATAATTCCGGTTGATGGTTTTGAGGTGGAAGATGAAAGAGCAGCAGTGGCCTTCTTGTTTATATGCACCGGAGCATGAGACCTGATAGTTAGCATGAACCCGAGAAGATCATTGAGTGTCAACAGCTGGGCTTCACTCATATCTCTGTAGTGACGAAATATTTGATTGATTTCTCTGCATTTGTCCGTGTCACTAAAATCTTTGACAATTTGGTCAAGTTCCAATGAGCTAAGATCTTGCATGGCTCCATAATAATCATGTTCTGACACTCCAAAGCCTCCACGGCAGAATTTGTATCCCCATTTACCATACCAAGAATGACCATAACCAACCCCATAGAGCAACCGAAGATCCATGGACTTCTTCCTTGACAAATCCTGAACTGTGATTTTCCTAAAAGAGAGCAAAAAACTGCATAAATTCCAAGTCTTTAATGTTCATAAACCTAAAAGAAACCAAGTAATTTGGTGCTTTCACTTACCGGGTTCGAAGTTTTGTGCAAATCCGGTACCACAAATCCATGAGTTCTTTGCCACGGAGATGTTTTGAACCCCCCGCAATTCCATTGATGTAGAGCAAATGACCAAACCCATTGCAGTGAATCAGCCCGTGCAAGAGATGGGTCTGAAGATCAACAAAGTCATCAGCCAAAGGCTTATTCCACTCATCAGCTGCTGGGATTATCAAATGATAATTTCTTTTTGATATATACAAAATGATTGCCCCAACCTAAGTAAGTGAAAAAAGAATTAAACACATATATCCAAAATCAAAAACCCTAGCTATCTCTCCCATCAATATGAAAAGAGCCACAAGTCAATGGGCTTTCTTTGAAACTAAAATTTTAAAAATGCATTGGCATAAAAATAATAGATGAATAAATAAAGCCAAAAGCATATAGAGAATAAGGCAACAAACGACCACAATAATAGATAAAACTTTTTTGAAAATTGAGTTTGATCCAACAAACTACTTTACAAACTTGCAGCACTGCTGGTGATTTAGGCTCATCAAAGAATCCATGTCATACAAAATTTCAGGGCCCAATATTTCATTTTCAATAACTAAGTCCTAGTTAAAAAAGAAAATAATGGAACGTTGGTAAAATCAATTTGAGAAAAAGATTTATGTTACAAGCACAGCTGCCAAATATCGTATGGTGAGCATAGGCAGATAGTCCTGTGATGTAGGAAGCTAGGGGGTTTGCATTGCAAATGCCTCATTCGATACTACTAAATACGTTTTGCTGCATCTAATTCCACATATGTAGAATTCTAATTTAGTCTTTTTCAGATCAGTAAACAAAGGGTAGAAACATGCAAGAGCCTCCCAAGTCAAGCCAATAACATCCATGATATTTCCAATAACTCCTTTAACCTAAAATAATTTTATTTTATTTATGCTGAACTAGTTCAATCAGATGGGTTTAAACCCCACATAAGGCACAGTGAAAATGCCTTCCGAACCACAGTACTGTCCCTAAAGAATACCTTATTCCAACAGGCTACCAAATTTTGCCACTTAAAATTTTGGGTTAATTATAAAGCCCCCCCCCCCCCCCCCCCCCCCCAAAAAAAAAAAAAAAACAATACGAGACGTTTTTAAAGTAGCCCCCTGATCTACCATGTGTACTAATAAGACCTCCCAAACTTAGGGGGTGGTTCCCCCATTGGCCAAAATTTGGACTTCATATTTTTTTAGTTTTTTTTTTTTTTTTTCTAAAAAAAAAATTATTATATATTTTGAGTCTTTCTTTGACTTTTAAATTTAATTTTTAAAATGTTTTAATTTTTTTAATTGAATATATGACACGTGACAAGGGTATTATAGAAATATTTTGACAAAAGTGGTTTTTTTGGCACTCTTTGATAGTTTTGGGAGTCATATTCATACACTTGATAGTTCAAAGGCTACTTTAAAAACGACTGGTAGTTTGGGGGGTTTTTTATAAAACCCTAAAATTTTACACCAAAGCTGCCGACCATACAAAAAGTAGGGTGGGCAATTTGGGTTGGCGTGTCGGGTTCGAGTCAACCCACTAACCCAGTTAGGTCAACCCGAATCCGACACGATTATTAATTGGGTGGTTGAAACCCGTAACCCAAACACGATACGACTAACCCATCGGGTTACCCGGCATGACACGATTAAACAAGCAGGTCATGTTAAACCGACACGACCCGAATTTTTTAAAGATTTTTCCAAAGCAGAATTGTGTTTACTTTTATGTTTTCTTGGTAATAAATTTTGTGTATATGATGCTAAGCTTGTTACTTTTAGGGAAATGAATTTAGGGTTGGCAAAGAACAATACGAAATGAATTTAGAGTTCCAACTTTACAATTTTGATATATATATTTTTAAAAAATATTTTAATAAGTAAATGGGTTGAACACGCCAACCCGCAAGTTGGTGGGTGACCCAATTGCTAAATGGGATGTAAATAGGTTGGTGGGTCAACCTGAGAATTGACATACCAACCCGTTTATAATTGTGTTAGTAAATGGTCAACCCGTCAACTCGTTTAGCCTAAACTCTAATTCTATAATTTCGTATCGTGTTAGTGTTAGGTTCGTATGTTATGTCAAAATTGCCACCCTAATAAAAAGCCACACTCTAAATAGAGCTCTAACCTGAAATTACGATTATAGCCATGACATCGTACCATCACCAACCCTGACTAAATGGAAGCATAACAGCTTTGGTGTCGAAACAGCTCTTTACATGCTTTGGACAGTTTTCTAACAGCTCTATGCACTATATCTATCGATTCAATTCCAATCCCAAAATCAAAAAACCCTATCTATATATCTCTCCCATCAATATGAAAAAACCACCCAATACTCAAAAGTCAAAACCCATATGAAAACGAGATAACCCCATATATGAAAAGGATATATCCTTACCGGTGCATCGACAGTGATCGCAGTAGGGCTGCTGAGTTCGCCGGACGTCCTCCACAATGGTGTAGAGAGGGACAACGACTTCGTTGGAGGAGCCGTGCCCAAGGCGAAGTAGCGTGCGTCGGACATGCTTCTGGTGTGGTTCGGCGCACTCTTGAAGCAACAGCCGGATGTTGTCGCGGAAGGCGCCCTTGGGGTCGATGGGAAAACCTGCGTCGGCGAAAGTGTGAAAATCGTAGACGTTTGATGCCGTCCGCTTCCTCTTCTTACAGGCCGCCGCAATAACAGACATTTTTCTGCTTTAAAACCTCAAAACAGAGAGACGTGGTTCAGAGAGAAGTCAAAATGTGAACTGAAATTATGGGGATAACCCTTTATGTGAGACTTAATTACGAAATTACCGCGAAGTGTCCAAAGTGATGGGGGTATCGTAGTCATTTCACGATATGAACGATGGAAGAAGTCTTGACTCTCTAGTTGGTCAACAGGAAACGTGACAGAGAAGTTATCTTAAATTACGACTCTCTAGTTATATCCGTTGGACTGTTGCACTTCACTTCACTTAATTGCACACTTATCCTAAATTGAAGAAGGGGGTTTTGGCCATAATAACTGCGGCTGAGTTCCTCAACTATCTCACCTGAACCGGTGTTTCTAAAATTCTTATTTATCTCTCTGCTCATTCTGAGGAGGAAGAACTGTCTGCTCTGTTTCTTATGTCATTTTTCTTTTGAGTTTGTAAGACAAACCACTGAATGCTGGTAGTCAATCGAGTCCAACTATTTGGTGGCAATCTAGGTGTTTTTTACATTCCTTTCCAATCCAAATAAACGAAAGGGTGTTCTTTTTCCCGTATATAATCAGGCATCAGGCTATCCATTCCGGAAACAATATTAATACCACCCTGTTGTAACAGAGAGTATGGAAAAACGAGAGGAATTAAGGAAAATGTAAGAAGAACGGAAAAAAAAAAAAGGAAAGTTGGAAAAGACTTCCCTGCCAATACTTGATGAAATCTCCATAGTTTCCTATTTATAGCTCACGTGAGCTAAATAGGAAACTATGGAGATTCCTATGGAGATTTAAAGGAGTAGTTCAGGGTCCATGGCCTAAGGCCCCTAATTTAATAAGGCCCCTAATTTAAAAATATTAATAGAGATTTATTTCTCAAAAAAAAAAAAATTAAGGCATTAAAATTAGGGTTGGCAATTCGGGTTCACGGGTCGGGTCGTGTCAACCCGACTGACCCGATTACATTAACGGGTCTGACACGAACCTGACCCGATTATTAATCGGGTTGTGACACGCGACCCGAACACGACCCGATTAATAATCGGGTAACCTGAACACGACTAATAAGCGTGTCACCCGTTTTAACCGACCCGACCTGACACAGCATTAATTTCACTGTTTTCACATGTTTCAACCTTCAATTTTAGTTTTTAATCGGGTTATAATCGTATTGGCGGGTCAACCCGCGTAATCGGGTTATACTCGTGTTGGCGAGTAATCATGTTAGCAGGTCAACCCACATAATTGGGTTATAATCGTGTTATAATCGGATCAACCCGAACCCGATTATAACAAACCCAAACTCGGTTTTTTCGTGCCGGGTTCGCGGGTCGTGTCAAAAATTACCAACCCTACATTAAATATGATCAATACACTTAAATAAGGCCCCAAATCTTGGTAAAATAAAATTAAAAAAGGCAATAATATAATGCAGTGCCCAATTTAATAAGGCCTCAATTAATGAATATTTATTTTAAGAAAAAAAAATGCTTACAAAAAGACGAATCATCAAAGCATTGTTTCCGGTAATGCCCCCAGTCAATGCCTTAAAATATGCTGCCTAGGGGCCTTCTCCTTTCAAAAACCTGCAGGTTAAAAAAAAAAAAAAAAAATCAGGCCTTAATTAATTACCAACGACTTGTGAGATATGAAAAGTCTAAATTGAAGGCCTTTAATTTTTTGTACGTCTAATTACCAACGACTTGTAACTTATGAGATATGGAAAGTCTCTGCATGAAAGGCCTTCAATTTCTTTGAACATTGACGTTCAAAATAGAATTGAAGGCCTTAATTACTCACATTAAAAATTGAAGGCTTTATGTTCAATGTTCAAAAAAGTGAAGGTCTTAAGTCCAATGTTCTATAATCAAAATAAAATGAAAAAATAAAAAATAAATGCTAAGAAAATGAAAAGTCTCTAAGTTTCCATTTTAAATCCTATTCTTTATAATTTTTTTTTTTTATTTTTTTATTTTTTTTATTTTTTTATTTTTTTATCTCAATTTCCCTATTCAAGTCTTATTTGAATTTCTCTCTTCTCAATTTTCATTATTTCCCAATAGCTTATCATTCAAGTTCTTAAAATCATTCCATATCTGATTAGTGATTAAAAAATTAATTAATTACCAAAACTCAATTAATCAATTGCATTAATTTTTTTTTATCGGTTTTAGGAAATATTCTAACACTAATTTTTCTTTCCTTTGACAAATCAAGTTTTACTATTATATTTTTTAAATTAATTAATATTTAATTTTTTTTTTTTTTTAAAAATGCCTCATTTAAATTTTTTGCCTAAGGCCCCAAAATATATTGAGCCGGCCCTGGAGTAGTTAGTAAAGTTTCATTACATACAAATAAACTTTTTTTGAACTCCAAACACATGCATTAATCAAGTTTCATTACATAGATCGTGAACATATGCCTAATACTAACTTCTTAGAGAAGTTTTCGCAGGAGAGAGAAGGGTGCCTGTGATGACTTTTTAGAATTTTTCATAAGCTTCTTGTTTTGATCATTGATAGATGTCACTTTCTACATAATTAATAATACAAGTCTAGCTGAAATTAAGCTTGGATTTGATGTTTAAACTTTCTCGTGTTTCTTGTAATAATTATTTTCGTTGTCTACATATGGATAAAGTCGTGTGGATGGAATGTTTTAAGTATATTTATTTATTTTTTAATAATATTTTTTTATTAAGATGGACATGTGTCGCATTCTTATATTGGTTTGACGTGGCGCTGACGTGGCATTTAACAGAATTTGTCAAAAATTTTAACGAAATTTGATGTCAGGGATCGATTTGTAATTATTGCTTACCATAAGGACCTATCATGAACTTTTTAAACCATATGAAGTGAAAAATAATTATGGCATACTACAGGGACCAATGATGCAATTATCCCAAAATAAAATAGTGACATAATATATACTTTTCATGAACATAGCAAGTGAAAAGCCATATTGTAAAATAAAACAGGCCTTTTGCTAATACATTTTGAGTAAATTACAATACATATGTTGTAATTACAACGAACATGTCTTTGATAATTGTAACCCTAAAAAGCCCCCATGTTCTCCCTTATAGTGAATTAAATTTATTATTTTTTATCAATTTAAACTTTTAAGATAAATGATATCCCACACAAAAAGCTTTTAAATGAGCGACTTGGACCGATGCCACACCTTTTTTTTTATTTATTATTATTATGTTTTGGTTTTTCCTTTTGAATGAATGATTCTTTAAATCAAATATTCTTCCCTTCAAAATGATACCTGCTAATTTTGCATTTGACCAAAATGAACCAGGGAACAAATAGGGGGAAACATACACCTGGGCATGTGTACATGCCCATAGACAATAAGCATTTTGAAAGTGCCTTGTAGATGCTTATATGCTTTGTGTTGCACTGGACTTGTATATCACTACATACACTGCACACTAAACATGCAAGCATAGGAGGTTGAAAGTTTCATTTCTAAGGAGGATGTCTGTCACAGCTCAGTCTTCATTGTTCTGGGTGTCTCCGTAAACGAATCCTGAAGTACTTGTGCGGCAAATTGCAGATTCCAAAGAACATCTCCAGCAGAAGGCCTATCAGTTGGTTTGCTGGAAAGACACCTGACACATATCTCCATCACTGTCTTCAATGATTCAACTGAGCACTCCTTTTGAACTGCCGGATCGACGATATTCCTTCGACCGATATCATCAGTCATAATGCTTACTTGTACCTGCATAAGAAGCAAAAGCAAGTAGCTTGATTTAGCAGAAATCACATTTTCAACCCCATATGTTCAACTTGTCTATTCTGGAACTGAAATGACTTGGTTCCTTAAGCAACTTGGAAATTAGATTCGAAGTGATAAAAGAGAAAATACTCACAAGATCTTTTAAGACGCCAACTTCATTATGGAACATGATTGACCTTCCCAAAATGATCTCTAGTAAGATTACTCCAATGTCATAGACATCATTCTTATCCTCATGATTTACCCTGTAAACATAGAAATGACAGCTATCTAAGAAATTTTTGTAACAGTAAAAAGACAATCTCTTGAGAACAGTAAACAACAATGTGTTTATTTGATCATTGATAAAAATACAGTAATTCATTTTGACCTTAAAGCGGTTTGTTATACATAGCTTATCTTCAGTGTTTACAAGCCTAATAAAATGTTTTTAATGAAATGAGGTATGTAAGGGCAGACTCTAGAATGTCAATTGAATTTTTAACCTGTAAAGAGATGATGTGTAGTTTAAATGATTCAGAATATGCAGGAGCAAGATAATAACAGAATACAAGGGTTTCAAGATGTTGGGGTTTTGTGGAAAAATGTGTGTCAATATTTGGTTATCTTGGATAATCTTTCGATGAAAAATGCGAATCTAAGGCCGATTTTGCTTATAGAACTATAGTTGAATAGAGGAAGAAGCATTTCCAAAGTCCTGACTCCTGTGCAGCCATGCACCATATAAATTGAGAATAAAAATTACACAAGACAGATATGAGGCTTGCCATATCCAATGGTACATAGGATTGGATAATAGGCACAACTTTTTCAAAGCTTAGCATGGTTGAGCCAAGGTTGATAAGTGAGTAGCAATACAGGAAATGATAAAAAGAAAAGAAAAAAAGAAACTGAATGTATTTTTGCGAAGATAGAGCTGACATCAATGAGGAGGACCTCTAAATAAGATGGTCTGCTTATTTGCAATGATGGGAACTTTTTGCAGCAAGGATAACTAATTTGGCTCAGCACAAAGACACCAAGAGAATAGGAATGCCATGAGAAACTAAATTCAGGTTGTTAAAAAAAGACCGATGAATGTTAACAGGGAAAGCTGGAAGGTGAAGAAGGATCTATGTAGCCTCAACCAAACAGTTGGAGATAAAGGCAATGCTGTGTTCTATTTCTACATGAAGCCAAAGAGGGCACTACATTATCAACACTTTTACACAACAGACCTTATTTCATATTCAGATCAAAGCTAAGATTTGGTATTTGGAAAATATAAGGACAGGAATTTCTTATTACCCTTCTGACTTACTTCCTTTTGGTCCAGGATATGAACCTCCACCTACCTGAAAGACTCAGAACAAAAATTAACTTGGAGATTAGAATCAAGGAAAGACTATTAAGCTAAATGGAGTAAAAACAAGTTTCTTTTGTCATACCGTTCCCCTATTTTCGGCTAACAGAGGCAGATTATAAGTTTTGATTTTAGCATGAAGATTATGATCAAATGAAATGTCTGTTATCTTCAGGTTATTTGAATACAGCCCAGGAACAATCCCTGTGTGCAGAAATTGAATACCCTTCACAACTCCAATTGCGGCTCCTATTCTCTGGATCCATGTAAATTTTTGTAATGGAAGTCCTGGCAAACCAAGTTTTCGATGTAAGTATCCAACTGATGGAAAGTTTAAGAGTGAAATACTGAATTTGGAATTCGATATCAAGGGATCCAAACTGTTAGGATTAAGTCCACTCAAGAAGAACGGATGAATATGTATTGAAACTAAATCAAGTATTTCCTAGATATAAATAGCTTGTAGAAAGATGCAACAAAAACTGACTCTACCAGAGATGTAGTCTCTTAGGGTCCCATTTGAGACAAACTCGAAGATAAGAAATATTCTGCAGACGCTTGAGTCATCCTGGTAGCACTCAAAGCAGTGTCCAAGAGCACTAACCAAATGGCAATGCCTAAGTCTTGAAATCAGCTCAATGTGGTGCATATAAGTCTGGAGGCTGTGCCTCTTTCTCATTTTTAAGCTTCTTATGGCGATGAGACTTCCATCAGACAGCTTCCCTTTATATATCTGACAATGCAATGGAAACAGTACAGGTTAATCAGAAATCATTTCAAATAGCTACCTATTATACCTAAGAAAAACTCTAAAGTCTTCCCTCTATTTATCTGACAATATAATGGAAGCAGTACATGTTAATCCGAAAAAATTTTCATGTAGCTACATATTTTAAGCTTAAGAAAAAATTTAATGTCTCCTATATATTGTACAAATTTTCAAAATCAATAATAGATTTACTTATTAGTTTTTTTTTTTTTTTTTGGAGATTTATTAGATGAAGTGCAATTTAATGGTTTAAGATTAGTTTAACTATTCAGAACATCACTATGGTTGGTAAAAAGGTGCCATTAAATAAATAAATAGCCCAATTTAGTAGCAAAATTTAATCATTCAAAAACAATACAATCTATCATTCTCTCTTTCAAAAGACTTTTATTACTCTTGAAAACTTTTTCTTCAAAATCTCATATTAGAATGTGTTTACTGTAGAAACAGAGTTCTAATCTCTTGACAGTATAGTATCTCTGAAGGTATTCAGGTTTAACTTCGTTTGTGCATAACATAGCTTTACAACATATCAAATCTGGGCTTTATTGCATCCTAGAGGCGAATTTGCTGTAACCTAGTGCACACCAATTACATTGATTTGGCAGGGGCAAATATTGTCATAAGGATAGCGACTTTGTAACGTGCCTTGAAGCAATCTGTTATTCTTTTCTTTTACAGCATCAACAATTTTCTCAAACACTACAACAGACCAGTATATCTTTACAATAGTGCAGAAGGTGTGAACTAAAGCAAAGATATTCACATTCGTGCATATGAGGGAATCTTCTTGCGGATCTTGATGTTCAAGGTAGGTTTTTTCTGGCAAACATGATCTAAGCACCCTCTTTTCTTCTTTTGCTTTTCTAACTGTTTACCATTCAAAATCTTAGTTTGTCACAACAAGAGAAAATAGGAATGGCAAATGAGAGAATCTTGATGAAAAGAGGGTGCTGTATCTTAATCCAGGTCAAACAGACTACAAAACATGTGCTATAGCCATGTCCATCATCATGGACATCAAGCATGTGCTTGACAAGCCTATACTCGTAGCATATCCAACAATTGGTTCAGACGAAAGGAAGAAAGGATCATATGTCTACTGGCAGTTGGATAAAAAGTTCTTTATTGCTTCCTCTATGACGTAATTGCTATAAAAGGCATTAAGACTTGATAAAGACTGACAATCTAGCCTGCACTCGTTTGTGAGGCCTCGGTAATCCAACGCCTAGACACATAAATGCACCCAGCAATCCAGCATGCATAACCAAGCCTCTGAAGTATATTAGCTGTCCAAGTTTTTCTACAATTAGCCTGATTATGCAAGTAATGGATCTTGTTCATGGAAATGTATACCGAGTTGACTTCACTAGGAAAATTTGTTATCCAAATTAAGAGATCAATGCAACTTAACTATGCCTTAATCCTAACAAATACAGGTTGGCTATAGTTAATCCTTTCCCACAATTCAGATACAAGTAAGGTCATATTCTCTGTAACAGTCAGGAAGATAAGTTTGACAACAATGAAGTGCTTCTTGAATGATTCAAAGTTTTTCGTGAATTTGTAAGAGCAGCAGCACAACAACGAAATCGAAATGCATCAGTGTCTTACAATCAGGAAGATAAGTATGACAAAAATGAAGTACTTCTTGAATGATTAAAACTTCGTTTCTGGTTTAATTATCCAAAATCTGTACCTGACCAAGTGAACCTTCACCTATGAGAGATGATGCATCAAAGTTTTGTGTTGCCTCCTTAAGCTCCTCCAAAGAATAGGTTCGATATGCAGGAAGGCTAGCTCCCAGCTTCATTGTTTCAGATATATACCCTGCAGCAAAAGATTTCAAATAGGCATGTAGTCACATGCATAAAGGAAGAAAATTTAAGACTTGAGAGTTCATTCTTCTTCTTTCCCAGTGAGTCAGTGACTATACAATACAGCAGAATTTTAAAGCAGAACCTGATATACTATTCAGAAAATGCAAACCAGTTAAATGCTAGCAATATTAAAATTTTTGAAAACAATATCTCAATGTTCTCCTTTTATAAATTTATTAGCTTTCAAACACAAATTTGGATTGCATTAATGCCTATTGATGGAGTAACTAAATTGGCTGAACCACAATATGGAAGGCCATCTTTTGGTAACCAAACTAAATCCACCTAGAGAAGCTACCTCAGTAGATTGTTAGATTATTAATTAAATGATTAAATTTATCATTTCCTCCAATTTCAATTAAATATTTAGCGTGTTGGACCTTACTTATTAAGGATGAATTTGAGCCAACATGCAAGAGAGAGTGTTAAATTATTAATTAAATAATTAAATTTATCATTTCCTATCGATAGAAACAATAGGGAGCAGAGAAGAAGGGGACTCTAGAGATTCTGAATACGTAGCATGATGAAGGTGGGAAGGGGCATGAACTGTAAGCAGAATAGAGAGCATACAAGAATAAAATAAAATAGATAAAGTAAAAAATCTCCTTCCCCAGACTGAAGAAGAAAAATGAGAAAGAGATCTTACTAGCATCTGAAAGTAGTTTTGCTGTATTTACTGCAGACACACGCTCAACTATTGACCTTGTTGGAGAAGTTTTTACAGAAGCCTTCCTGCTTTCCCTCCTGCTAACCAAGAAAACCACCCCAACAATGGCGATACCTCCTACAATCAATCCTGCTGTACTTGAAGCAAGAACTGTTTTAGCAATAGGTGTAGTATGCTTTTGCTCGTGAGGTAGAATTTTCACTGCCAGAGCTTCTTTCTGGCAAAAGTTAGAAGGATTCTGTTCTTGAGCTTCATTTGACAAACAATTTCTATGATACACTACAACCCTGCTTCTGGAATCCAAGCGCAGGCAAGTTGGCAACTCTCCTTTCAAAAGATTAGAAGACAAGTTGACAAATACAAGCTCAGCATTGCAAGACATGTTTTGGAACAGCATCCCCGTGAACTTGTTTTTCGATATGTCGAGGTAATTAATTGAAGGCAGTGAAAGTAAGGATGGCAAAAATGGTCCAACAAATTCATTCAAAGAAATGTCCAGCTTTTGAAGCTGATAGCTGTAGCCTAATTCAGCAGGTATGCCAAAGCCAAACTTGTTCTTTCTGAGCACAAGAGAAACCAACTTGGTAGGCAAAGTAGGGAAATGAGGCCCAAAATAATTATCTTCCAAATCAAGAACTTGAAGGTTTGTCAAGTTGCTAAGATTAGGCACTTCTCCTGAAAAATTATTCTTTGAAAGAGCAAGAACTCTTATATTCTGCAGAGCTGTCACAGAATCAGGCAGAAACCCACTTAGTGAATTGTTCTTCACACTCAGAACTGCCAAAACTGGGAGTGAACTTAGCCAACCAGGAACCTGGCCTGTGAACTTGTTATTGTCTAATATGACTGTCTGGAGGCTCCTTAAAGCTGAAAGCTGTACTGGGATATCGCCATTGAAGTAATTTCTGCTTACATTTAGTATTTCCAGTGAAGAAATACTTCCAATACTTCTAGGCAGTGGCCCCCATAGACCCAGAGAAACCAAAGAGAGCACTTTCAAGCTTGATAGACTACCAAGAGCAGCAAAAAAAGTGTCGGTGGAGAAATTTTGAGGCAGTGGAAAATCTCCATTGTTTCCAAACATGTACAACTGCGTTATGCTGTCTTCATAGCAAGCTAGAGTGAAGGATGGGGTTGGTTCAATGCTGCAGAAGTCTGTGGAGTTTTTCAAGACACTTAAAGCTGGTGGGTAGTTAAGAAGCTGCTGGATTTGTAAAAGGGAAAAAATTTGAGAGGGTGGCAGCTGGTCTGAATGATGGGTAGCAAGAAAAAGTATGAGCAGAAGAAGATGAAATGAATGAAGAACTGGTTTTGCCATTAAAACCATGAGCTTGGTTGGCAGTTGGAAAAGTAATTAAGGTTACAGAGTTGCTCTCTCTTTCCAGAGAAAATTAAGCTGGGTTTTCAGTAATTACCAGAAGAGAAGCATTTCCAACTCTTGAAGACAACTTGGAGCCAGGTCTTTGTATGATGACCACCAGACTTTGGAAGCAAGGAGATGACATTTTCAATTACACTGATGACTGAACTCAGCAAGCCAGATGCCAACCACTTTTTAGTAACAGTAATTTGTCCTCTTTTACCACCCTATTTATGAGCTCATATCTTCTCCTAGCTCATTAGTGGGGAATTTATGGCTTCGTTATTTGCAAGAAGAGTTTAGAGTTCCACCTTAAATATAAGGATACTCTATCCTTTTAGTATTTAGAATTGGTGTATTTATATATATTAGCACGTTTTTTTTTAAAAAAAAATTAATATGAAATTATGTACATGGTTAATTACACCGAGTTTAAATCTTAACTATAAAAGGAATAATATCTAATTCATTTGAAATGGAGAGGATTTTACCCTTTCATCTCATGTCACTCAAGATGCATTTTTACCTACCAAATATGTCATTTTAGGATCAAAATTTTATTTTACAGATTTAATAGTATAAATGATATCAAATATTGTCACATGACATCATGTACACCATTATATACATTTTGTATGTGGCATTATATACATGATGACGTATCATTAGGTATACCGTTAAATATAACAAAATAAAATTTTGATTATATATAGAACGGTTCTAAATCTAGTTTATAAAAAGAAATTATAATAATAATTAAATAATTTATTTATTTTTTATGTTAGTTTAAAATTTTAAAATAAATGGTAATTTAATATGTTACAAATGTTAAACAAAATGTGGAATTTATGGCTTCGTTATTTTTAAGAAGAGTTTAACTTCCATCTCCTGCCTACCACGGCTCTAGATTGGTCCATGAATCCGGTTTATGAACAAAAATTTATTAAATGATTAAATTTATTTTTCTTGCCAGTTTAAATTTTTAACAACTCGTTATTTAATATCTTACCAATGTTAAGCAAAATAGAGAAGAATTATCTCATTCTTCATATGATTTAAAAATTTTAAATGACGTAGCGTTATATATATATATATATATATATATATATATATATATATATATATATATATATATATATATATATATTATTAATTGCAACAAAATAAAATTTGGACTATAAAATAAAAAGGATCCAATCTTTTGATTTGTTGATGGAGATTATTAAAAGAGTAATGCTAAAAAACATATTTTTATCTCACAATTATCTTATAATTTTAATGTGGTAGTTCCAATCAATCTTTGAATCAGCCTTCATTAATATATATATTTTGGTAGGTTGAGATTGGCAAGTTAGCAGTGTCGAATAGTTGAGTAATAAAAATGTAGTTTTTAGTATTACTCTTATTTGTATTAATTAAATGATTAAGTTTAATTTTTTTTTTTTGGACAAGTGATAATTTATTAACTTTAATCCGTAAGATAGGATTTTACTCACCACACAAATTGCTTGAACATACAAACCTATAAATTATCAAAAAAAAAAAGAAAAAAAGAAGAAGAAATGCTATAAACAAGGAAATAAGTTTTATTAATTCATACAAAGTAATATAGCACCATGTTTTATACATCATAGATTCATAATTCTTAATAGAATCCCCACAAGATTTAGTATGCAAGAAATTTCTATTCTTAAACAAAAGATTAGGCTATTATATTGTCTATTTAATAAAAAATTAATAGAACGAATAAAACATTTTTTTTTTAAAAAATAATCTTCAAAAGTAGAAATACTGCTTTGAAGTACTTTTGAGCTTCTCCATTACCCATGGCAAAGAAGTACACAGATTCTGCAAGAATGAGTTCCAACTCAAGTATAAAGTTTAATTAATTATCATAAAAAAAAAACTATAAAAATAAATAAAGCTTAATTAAAAAAGAAGTGCAAAAGAAAACAAAGAGTGAATATAAATAAGTGTGGGTGTGTCAGATGTATCATTGTCTTTTACGTCAGAAATGGGCATGCACATTGTAACAAATGAAGCAAAAAGTATCTAACATTTTTGTACCCATCTATTTTGTACTATCTATAATCAAGTTTTGAACTTAGGAATTATTTGGCATCATTGATAATTCCCACTTAGACTAATTGGAAAACTAAAAAAAATTTCCCAGTATAGTCAAGCTTTACACTTTTCATTTTGGTTTACAATTGATAGAATAATTCTTAAAACCCTAGAATTCCATACCCGAATTAGTGTCCGTTCAGTTTAACAGTTCTAAAACCTATTATTTGAAAAAATAGCGATTTCAAAACGTAGTATATTAAATTGTAATTTTTAAAAACGTAATTAAGTATTTAATAAAGTTGCAGTCCGACTTTTAAAATCGCGGTTACGTTTTTTAAACCACACCTATTGTTTGATGTTTGAAAACGTAAATATTTTTTGACTACAATGTTGTTTTTTTTTTTTTTTCAAACGACACTTTTCGTAATTTTTACGTAAAAATACGTGTTTAGTATGCAAAATCACAAGGCCAAACGCTTTAATTTTTTAGATCGTTTGAACACTGAATATTTGATTAGTGGATAAAAGAGCTTGTGGTGAATAATGAACAAGCTTTTGGTCAAGCAAAGAACGGTAGGTAGATAAATATAATGGACAACAAAGGAACTATTTCAGTTTTTGTAGTGTCATACAATAGTAAATATCAAAGACAACCCAACAAAAAAGGACAGATTTCGATGAATTTAGCTGAGGTGTCGGAAAAAAAAAATCTACATTATATATGTTGTAGTATTTTCAACCGTTTAAATTTTAAGTTTTTTTTATGTGAAAAAGAAAATATCAAATTAAACACGAATTCGTTGGAATAAGTGGCTCGTGTTCTTTCAAGCGTAGAGAGTAATACGAGAGTATCAGTATAATGTTCAATTGACAAAGCATCGTGACGCCAATGGCTTGCTGGGTGCAATTAAGTTTATGTTGCCCTGGGGACGATTAGGTTATAAAGGGTGTGGGGACGGTAAAGTACAAAGTATTTTAAGGTTTTTTATATATGTCCGTACAGTAGGGTTTTGTTATAAATATGTTGTGCTGTAACCTTAAATCATTATTGAATATAGCCGCACTCCTATGGACATCGGCACATTGCCAAACCATCTAAATCTGTGTCTTCATTTTTTTTTTGCTCTCTCTTCTTCATTTCATATTATTCATCATTTTTGTGTACGGTTAACAACAGAACCATTGAAAAAATTAAAAGACATGTTGTAGTTTTTTAATGCATGTATTTAAATTATTATTATTATTATTGGTATTTCAATTATTTGAAGAATCAGTTCACGGGTAGAAATCAGCTGAAGAAAAGCAAGTTCTCAACAAGTGTTGGAATGAATACGCTTTTTTCATATCAATGAAACAGACAGGCATAGAGGTACGAGATGGTCGTGTCTTTACAATAAAAACAAGCTTTGTGTCTTTTGAGTCACGGGTTTCTCTAGAATTGCAAGTACAGCCTGGGGCTGCTGAAATTGAAATTGAAATTGATATTTAATCAATGAGTGTGATACCACTGAAATATAGCATTGTCATTTTCTAACAAAATCAATGGCATATCAACCATCTTGTGACTATCCATGGTGGGGAAACAGGTATATGCATATCAACCATCTTGTGACTATCCATGGTGGGGAATCAGGTTATAGGTATAGGTGGAGGTGGAGTCAGGTCGGAGCAAAAATGGCTTCGGTCGGAAAAAAAAGTTGGAAGCTTTCCGACCCTTCTAACCCCGATTGAGGTGGAACCGTGGAATGCATAAACCCTATTTTTAATTCTCACATCTCTAATGCACACCCCTACTCATACGCCTATTGTGTCCCTAGTGTGTTGCTAATTGTCAAGTACAATAGAATTGTGTAAGAGCATTCACATCAACTTCTTTTTAATTTTTCTTAAAAATATTTTGTATTAAAATAATGAATATGAAAGCTCTTTTTATTGGTTACACATTAAGCAGAACTGTAACATTCACAATGCTTAAAAAACCGATAGAGCATTTGCCGTTGGTGGTTTTTTTGTATTATTATTATTATTATTATTTTTCCCTATATGTATAGAAGGGAATGAGCTATAGGGAAGCTATTTGAAATGCAATAAGGGTGGTAATTTTTATTTGGGTCATGTTGAAGCATGAGTATAATTTTATAGATGTTAATCGTAATCCGACCCATTTAAAGATTTAATTAAACAGGTCAAACCTTTTAATTTAAACTTGTCAATTTTATGTAGTATTCAGATCAAATTCATAAATCGCGTAAAAAATTAAGAACCTTACCGAGGGAAGGCTTGGGGGTTGCAAATTGTTGCATATGGGGTTGAAAGCAATTGCGTGTGGCAGGGCCAACATGTGCAAGCGTGATGCCGTGGTAGGCATGGAAAGCCCAGCGTGCGGGAGGTGCATGGCTATTTGTGACCAGTGGCTATTCTAGACCGATCTGACACGTGACGAGTTTAAAGGAAGAAAGCTACCTCGATCTCAGTAGTCTATTTAAACATATATATATATATATATATATATATATATATATATATATATATATGTGTGTGTGTGTGAAATGCTGGGGCTCATTTTATCCTATTTAATTTTTTTGCTTAAAAATAGCATTTCGTATGTCACATTTTGAGATAATTTTTTTATTTATTAAATTCATGTTATTCATAAAAACACCAGAAAGACGTTAGAATGAACTCTAGCATTTCTCATTATATATACCTCTGTAAGGCCAAAAAAAAAAAATGAAAAAAGAAAAGAAAAGAAAAGAAAAATGTTGTCTTTAGACTAAGTGAAAATATATATATATATATATATATATATATATATATATATATATATATATATATATATATATATATATATGGGTTAAATACCTTTGACCTAATGTGGTTTAACAATTTTATCTTTTGCTTTATATGATTCATTTTGTATCATAGATCATAGATGATATTTCTCTTATGGCTAAAAACGAAAAATGGTACTTCTATCCAAAGATTAACAGAAGTCTACGTTCTTGATTTTCCTTAAGAGCCATACCCCATAGAACTCCGTAAAAGTTTTTAGGGTTTCATTTGTCAACCTAATAATTAAACAAAATATAGAGTTTGAGTCTTACCTTGATTGCCAACCCAAATTGGAGTTTCTCCGCACCACACTCTAACCTGTTGCATAGAAATTGTTTAGAACTCCTCTAAACACCAAATGCCTAGAGAAATTTGAGGGATTAAATTCAAACTCTGAGAATCAATACCGAATGTAAAAAAAGTTAGGGTTCGTGGATTCATAATACTTAAATGTCTTTTTAATATTTCTATGCAATTGGGAGAATGTCTTTTGAACAGTTACTTTGAACTAATATAATGCCATTATTAAATTATACATTTTTACTTATTTACTTTTTATATCACATCTTTACCTATGCAGTACCTTCAGCGGTTGCATATATATATATATCAACCAAGTTTCATTAGGTCCAATAAACGTGTGAAAGAGTTTATGTAATATTGTTTTGTCTTTTTGAATTGAGGTGGTTGCTTCAAGATATATAATTAAGTTAATCTTTCTTATTAAAGATATTAATTATGTAAGTTTCTCTCTCTCTCTCTCTCTCTCTCTCTCTCTCTCTCTCTCTATATATATATATATATATATATATATAGTTGAGCATAAGTTGTATTCATCAATCAATATTATGAAGGCCTATGTTGTCGCTGGCTGACATGTCACTAATTAATATTAATTAAGGCTTTTTATCCGGATCATTAGTATAGCTCTTTGGTATGATTAAATTAAATTCTAAAATTCTCATATACCTCACGTAATACGATGAATTACGCTTTCAATCTAATTTATTTAACCCCATTCATAAATCTTGAATGTTAATAATAATTTATATGCAAATTTTATGGTGCAATGTCTTATGCCCCTTTTTATATCTCTCTTTTGAACCCAACATGTTCTTTTGCATATGCTTAAGAAAAGGCATATGAAATGAAAACAGACAACTTTTTCCAATAACAAAAACTCAAATGCAAAATACATTCTCGACTAGACGCAGCTCTTCCCAATAACAAAAACTCTTAGAAATTACCCGATGAGTATAATGAAGTCTCAAGGGTCAAGACTCAAGAGACATGAACTAAACCAAAATTCATGTTACTCAAAAGGCATCAAACACTTAAATAATTAAATTAAAAAGAAAGGAAAACTATTGACTTCTTCTAAAACCAAATTAAACTTCAAACTATGATATCTATAAATTCAAAATGTCTTCATAGATTATGGATTCATCCTGGATATCCCAAAAAAAAAATGAGAGGAACTATTGATGGAAATGCTATGAAAGGACTTATAGTGATGATAATGTTGTTAGTGACCCTTTTTGTAGTTCTGGTGCATGCAGAGGATCGTCGTCCCTTTTCCCTTTTTCACTCCCCCTTTGCTACCCTCTCTCACCCCTTTCCACTTCCCACTCGATTTCTGTCTTTCTCTCCACATGATGATGCAAAATCACGAAAGAAGAAAACTCATCGAGGAAGTAATGGTTCTAAATCAAAAAAGAAGAGAACTCCTCAAGAAAGTAGTGGTTCAACAGGGCATACCGAAGAAGAAAAGGAAAAATTAAAAAAGTGTTATCAAGACTGCTATAAGAAAAACAGCCTCAGAAGGGGAATGAAACTTACATATGTGCTGCATATGGTTGGAAAATGCAAAGAAGATTGCCGACGCACACTAGGCTTCATGAGAACCAATAATGGATCTAGTATCACTCCTCCTTCCGAGTAATTCTAGAAGCTCTTCATGTGTCACTTTTGTGTCATTCTAAAAATTAGATGGCTTTTAAAATTATTATTTGATCAAAATTCAATAGTGATCAATCACAAGCTCAATGGTGATTTTAAAAACCACCTCATTTTTGAAGAGACACAAGAGTAACACAATAAAAACTTTTAACATTACTCTGATCCAGCCTCGTAAAGTTGGAATCGGTTTGTTAGTAATTAGTATCTCTGCCTACCTCTCTCGTGTACTGTGAGTAGTAATTGGTCATTATATTATTTTGTCTTAATTTCTTTCCGTGCAAGAGTTGTATTTTCCTTTCGATGTTAGAGTCTTTGTAGTAGTCTATTTACTTCCATATGGGAGTTATTTCAATGTAAGAGTCTAAGTCCTATTTGGGTAGAGATCACATAGACCTAAAACGTGTAGAACAAGAAGTCCCAATGCTTTAGGTAAGTCGGTCATGTAAACTCTATTTAAGGACATAAGAAATAAAGTATAGGCAGAGAGTATTTAACCTAAATCAACCTTGTGTTGTGAGGTGAATTCTTCTTAACCTCAAACCCTATATTCCATCTTTTCTATCTCACCATACGTAAGCTACGCAAGACAGATCCTGCAGGTTTAACAATTACATGTAATTGGCCTAAATTACAAATCACTCCCTGCGATATAAAAATAATTCAGAAGTCATCATGGTAGTCCAAAATAAGAATTTAGTCCTTGTAGTTAAAACACTTGACAAATTTCGTTAGTATCCATGTCAGCACCAATAAAATGATGGCATGTGTTACTCTTAGTAAAAAAAAAATGAAAAATAATAAATTAGTTTTTGTTGTTTTCCTGATTTATAATTAACTTTATATGGCATCAAAATGAACTTAGAGGTCCTTGTCGTGTGCCAAAAATAAAAGTCACTCCCTCTAGGTCAAAACATTTGACGGATTCCTTTACTGTGTCACGTCAGCGCCAATAAAATGACGACATGTGTCACTGTTAATAATATATATATATATAAAACTAAAAAGTTAAAGAAATTAAAACTTAAAATTTTCTAATTAAAAAAAACAAACCAAGGGGTGGCTCGACAGTCACCCCCTGGCTGGGGGCAGCTTACGTACCACCCGAGAAGTGGCTAGGGGTGAGCCGCTGCCACCCCCACCCCATTGGGGTGTCCACACGCCACCCCTGGCCACCTCTAGGGTGGCTTGTTGGCCACCTCCAACCAATTGGTAGTTATCGAGCCACCCTTTGGTTTTTTCTTCTTTTTCTTCTTTTTTGTTAATGAAAAAAAAATAATAAAGTTTTAAATTTTTTAGATTTCTATTTTGTTTGTTTAAAATATATATATATATATTTTTTTCTATTTTAGTTTTTAAGAGAATAAATGTAGTATCGGAAAAAAATTACCTTTTTAGCACACCTTGGTAGTTTGATTGGTCACTTTAGCATATTTGAAAATTTAGGAGGTTATTTTAAAATCGGTTGTTAGTTGATGGAGCTTTTTAATATTTTTCCTAAAAAAATATAATGCTTTGATGAGTGCCAAATATTGTGTATTTGGACCCCTTGATTTACATAAGTTAGACCTTTAGCCTTGTTATTTTCTGATGTTTTGGTTAGTTTTTGTATTTTTATGTTTTGTAGGTTAATAAGTGAGGTATGACAAAATTCATGTGGAATTGCTTGGAAAATTCGGAAGTTCTGAAGAACTCGATCGATCGAACTTAAAAGTCGATCGATCGAATTTTGCCCGAAGTCGATTGATCGAGTAAAAGTCGATCGATCGAAATTTCCCAGAACTTACTTTTTGCAGAAGCGCGCCAGAACACCCAATCAGGAGCTTCTCCATGACAAAAATTAGTTCTCCCTCTGATTTTCGCAGCAGAACACGCTGGTTGCATGACCTTGGTTGTCTATAGCAAGAGAGGAACCCTAGAGGGGGTTAGATGAGTCATTTTACATGGGTTTCTAGCCCTAATTTCCTTCTATAAAAGCCATAGCCATACCTCATTGTTGAGAGAGTTCAGAGAACAGTAGCTATGTTTAATTTCGTGCGTTTTGTAGTGTATTCCAGTAGCTTTTGTTCTTAGACACTTTCTTTTTGTAAAGCTTTCCTTTTATTTCCATGGTTGTTCTTCATTCTCTTGTGGTGTTCTTAGTCATGGAAGGCTAGTAACCTCAACTAAGGTTGAGGATGAAACCTTTCCATTGATGACACTCACACTCTTGTTATAATACTTGCACATTTGATGATATATCATATTTGTTATTCAAGTTCCATTCATTTAAATGCTTTATCTTTTGCAATGAATGTGGTTGTTGGTAGATATAGGACATTTAATGTGTTTCAACCGATGGATACATTATTTTATCGGTTTGAATGATGATATTCATTGTGATTTGTTCATTGAATGGATACATTGGATGATTTGATTTCAAATGGGTACTCTTTGTGATTTATCTTTGAGTTGGATTCATTTAATGGTTCTAGAATATGTGGTTAAGAAACTTGAATGACATCCTAAGCTTAATGTTCTTTGGGTGTTCAAGTAGAAACCAAGAAGTGTGAGTTGTTAGATTTGGTTTGGTAGATTCCTTAGCCTTAGTTCCTTTTAATTTGCACATTCCATTTCATCTCTTTTGTTTAGTCTTTTACTCTTGAATCAATCCTCAAACCTTTGGAACTAGGTTAAAATGAAGTTGATTAAACAAGACACCAACATTTGACAATTTCCCTGTGGATTGGACCTCGCACTTGCATACACGATATTGCAAACGATTTGTGCGCTTGCGAGTACTCATTAAAACACACATCATGCTTTCAAAATTGGTAAATTCTATGTAGAGTTTTTATCGAATAACTCAACTTATTCTTTTATATAATTTGTGGATTATATAATATTTTTTACAAATGTGCTTTTGTGTAGATATGAAATATAAAATAACACGTTAAATGAAAATATATTAATAATACAATGAAAAAACACCCGCGCTATAGGTTAGTATATATAATTGTCGGGGATTATGCACGTATTGAGTAAGTGTAGCGGAAACCGATCCCAGAAAAAATTTTGCTTCAAGATAAACTAAGCTAGATTAAAACAATTATACAAGTTTGTTGTATTTACAATCGAATTCGGCCTCTTCTAAGCATGTATGGCTATTTTCTCTGGCTGAGATTATCCTTACATATTGAATGATCAAAAACAAGTTCTTGATGTTCTTAATTAAACCTTCATAAATTCTCTTTGATGACTGATTATGACCGTGAATGTGGTCTCACAAACTATTCTCAAATCAATAAAATAGGTAGAAGCATAACCTTGAGAAAACCAAATATTCTCACTTGAATATTTTTTAACGATCCTTTTGCATGTTCTTGTGCCTTTCACAAAAATATTTGTGAAACTTGAATCTCGCAGTTTTCAATTTATGAATCAATGAATTATATCAATCAGTGAATTGGTGAATTTCGCTTCACTATGGTCTTCTATTTATAGACTTATATTTGGCTTAGGTGTCATGGATGAACCTAAATTGGACCCACAGTAGAACTAGGACTGGATTCATAGAAGAACTAAGACTCCTAATCCTATCCTATAAGTTTTTAACCCTAGCCTACTACTACATACTCTTAAGCATGGGCTTGGGTTTTATCCCTTAGGCCCAATGCTCCTTTAACTCTATTTAAGCCTATTGGAATACATTCCAAGAGTCTAAAGCTCTTTAATTGCTTAAGCCATTAGGAAATCAATTTTTAAGCCCAATCATCTTTGAGTAATAAGCACTTAGAAATCTTATTTCTTTGACCCATGTTTTATCAAATAAAAAAATCTAAATAAATAAATGCATAATCGATGCCCAAATCAAATAGTCAATTTATATCAACTCAAAGACGGACCTAAAGGGAAAAAAAAATACAATTAGCTTCAATAGGTTTGTGACGATATCACACGACACTATTAACAACAATTGGTTCCACTAAACAAATGTGACTGCACTCCAATATGTATTTTCAAATTAATGAATTAATCCATATGACATTTATTTATTACACATTACCCCTTATGGAATCATTTCGTAGTTGAACCAAAGTAAACACATTGTAACTTTGTGCACTACATTTTTTCCTGGATAACATGATTTAATCACATGATATATCATTTTTATACCCTGTGAGATTTCATCTCACCTTGTACAAAACAAAGTTTCAGTAAATACCATTGAAACACTCAGGCCCGAGCTTTATGATAATTTCCCATTAATTCTATATCAATGATAATATTCCTTATCACATTTTTTCATGACAAATGATTTAGATTCCTTATTGAAGAAGGTGTACCCACAATATTATATGCGATTACCTAATGCACAGATATGTTGACCAAAAATTTGATCTCACTTTCATACATCAAAGTGACCTATACTTATATATGAGTTCGCAATCTTCTCAGAATTTAGAATAACTGATATAAGTCATCGTGCATGTACATTTTTTTTTTTTTAATCACTGGCTGAAACAATGATGACTCATGTAGTCCATTCTGTGTATAACACTACCTCATTCTTACACCAACATATCAACTCGAAGCCATACTTGCTTCTCCTAATCAAGATAGATCGTTGAGATTGACATGTTATAGTCTAGATGGATTTCCTAGTTCTATTTGCGACTATTAACAATCTTTTATAAGTTACAAAGACCCATGACTATGATCTTCTGTGTGATCTCATTATTCGCACCATAGTCAAATACAATGTAACTTCCGAGCCATACACATATATAATATGAAAATATTCCAACAGCCATAGTAAGCAACAGAATGTGGCATAGCCCGGTTGATGCAGAATCTTATAGTTTAGGATCTAAATGACTAAAATTTGAAGGCCCCATTTGTTTCAGCGTACGTATAATACTTTTCATAATTTTTTATATTTAGTGCAACCAGAAAATACAAGTAAACAGAAAATGTTTTCTGAGTGAAAGGAAACTAACCTTAATAGGCATAAAATGGCTTATGCTTCTGCAAAGCAGAAATCAATTTCTGCTCTTAAAGTTACCACAAAAAACCCCTCTCATTCTCTTTCCCCCTTTTGACTGATCCTATCTCATGCCCTTCTACTATGGCCAGCATATCCATGGCCCCAAAATTCAAAAATACAAATACAACTATCGGCCACCCCAACTCCAAGAGCATTACACCTCCCAACCATTGATGGCCACCCACGGCATAAATTCTCTGGCCTAGGGCCCGCAATATAAGTCCAATGCCTATGTCATGCTCCTCCGTACATGCACTTATCTCTGAAAGCATTATCGTACAGGCCATGCCAGAGAAAAAGAGCGGCTTGAAGACCAGCCTGTCGAGCCAGATTATCTTCTAGAGCTAGACTGGGACTCGTCGGCCCTTGCATTCACTTTTGTTTTTTGGACTTGATTGGTGTAATTGGTTTTGAATCAGTTAAATTTGATAATTTAAGTTGGATTGATTGTATATTTTGAATTGGGCTTGAGGAAATTGCGATGCTTTTTGGGAGTTTTTGGCTGAGGGATAAGAAGTTTCTACTTTTGAGGTGTTTCGGGTATGGTGATGAGTACTAATTTTCTATGTGCCAAACAAAAGGAAGTTTTCAGGATCATTTCCAGGATTTAAATTAACCAACAGAAAATTCCATATTCAAATAGAAATAGTTTTATATTAAAACAAACATAGGCTCACAAATTTTGGGCTGGTTTAAGGGTTATAAGTAGCTCCAGTACATAAATCCTCTATCAAGAGAGAAGAAAAGAAAGATTTGTTTCTTTGGACCATTCAAGAGGGACCAAAAATAAGAACCAGCAGCTTCTCTCTCCACCTTGTAGAGAGAGAGGCTCTCCCCCCGCCCCTTTAGAGAAGTCCCCCTCCCCCCCCCCTTCTTTTTGCTGCCCTCGGGAAGGAGGGAATTGTCCTTCGCTTCCCTCCTCCCCAGCACCCCCTCCCGCACCTCTTCTCTCCCGTTTCCTTCTCTCCTTTCCTATCTTTCTCTTCTCCTTTTCTTTTACATGTTTTGTAGGCCAGATTTACCGTCTGTGATGCAGCCAGCAAGCTTTGATTTCATGTTTGTGGGTGTCTTTAATATTTCTTAAAGTTCTGGAAGATTATTAATTAATCTAGTTTTAGTTAAGTATTTTACTTTGTAGTTTGTACTGAATTTAAGACAGTCAAGAGTCTGTATGTGAGTCAATAAGTCTCATCTGAATTTTTGACTGCTTGCTCATGGAAATAGAAGTATTTATTATGCCAGTTGTCTCTAGAGAGTCTTGGAACTAGGAGACTATTACGTACCAAACATGGGAGTGATGGATAAGAAGAGTCCCACCAGCAATAAGCAAGAAACCGTGATAGGAGTTATTATAAGGGTTCATCTATTAGAGTTTATTAGTAGAGAATAAAGGATATTGTATATTGTTAAGTGTTAGTATATAAGTAGAAGTCCATAAGAGTTACCTTTATCCTTGTTATAAGTAGTTATGTAGTCATCATCAATTATGTTTATCTTTTGGTATTGTAAGGCTATATATAAGCTGTTGCTTGATTAATAAAAGAATCTAAGAAGTTAATTATCAACTCTAGTCAAGAAGCCAAGAAATAACTACAGTCCGGTGAGGTGGAGAGGTGGTGTTGCATGGAGGCAAAGTCGTTTGTGTTTACGGTGGTAGAAGGAGCCTCGGTGGTGAGATTGGAAGAAAGGAGGAGGAATTTTTCAGGGCTGGTACTGCTTGGTGCTCAAAGTGTTGGGTGGCTAGTTTCGACGATGGAAAGTTTGTTGTGGTATCCGGGGGAAAAGGACTTTGTTAGGTCCTTCAGGGAGGGGTCTAAGGTGCTCATTGTTAGACGAGGTGGTAATGCAGCTGGTAGATTTCTCGAAGTGGCAATTTACGCTGTGGGTGGCCGAAGAGGGATTATTTACATTCCTGAAGGTTATGAGGGGCGGGGTTGGAGGAAAGTTGTTCTTGAGTTGGGTAAGGTCAGAGATTTTCTCAAAATCCCGGATGGGCATGGCATGTTTCGTTTAGCTTCAATTCCAGAGAGGCTGCGGAGAGCAGGAGATGATGATAATGAAGGTTATGTCCCTCTTGTCCTTGTTGTTTCTCCCGACAAAAACGGAGTGTCTTCCTTCACGGATGTTTTGTGCAGGGGTGCCAATGCCAGGAGGTGGAGAAGAAGCTGTCTCATCCAGTGGTTTCGGTAGAGGAGAAGCGTCGTGATCTCTCAGTGAAGGAGAAGAAGCTGTATCGAACAGAGAAGCCTTTGGTCAAGGACCTTTGTTACAGTTGTGGCGCAGAGAACATGAAGGAAGGGATGGGTGTCAGTCGGCTGCCTGAAAATTCTGCCGCTCGAGGCAAAGATGGTATCTTCTTTGGTGATTATTCTGCAGATTTTCAGCTGACAGGTGTGGAACACACGTTTCCCTCTCTTTTGTTGTGGAAAAGCCAGCTGGAAAAGTTGAAGGCTGACGTGGACCAAGCTCTTAGCAGGGTTTGTGAGGGGCTTTTTTCGTTTGGGCTTGGTTCAAAGTCCAGGCGAGTTGGGAAGAAGAACAAAAACAAGAAAAAGAAGAGTAGATTGCGTTGGGTTTCGAAAGTCCCGAAACGCATCTCTTTTGACTTGTTAGCTGATTCGGTAGTGTTTCTTGAGGTGGGTCCGTTGCCGGCGTTGGGCTACGGCGGGTCAGAGAAACTTCCAGCAGTCTCTGAGCTTTCCGGTGGGTCATGTCCTATGTCGTTATCGTTCGGTCTCTCTGTTCCGGAGCATCAGTCTTTCAGACCCGTGCGAGGTCCTCAGCCTGATTACAGGGCAGCGGCTTTGGAGGATGGACTGGGTTCGTCTGAGCTGCTGGGCACTTCTCCGGTGATTCCAAAGATATCTGGTGGGTCGGCTTCTTCCACTAGCATCCCTGAATTGGCTAGCTTGGCATCTCAATCGGAACCAAATTCTGGGATTGTGCCTTCCGTTCTTGGTCTGGAGACCAATCTTACTTTGGTTGACTCTTTGTTGCATGTAGAAGGTGAGTTGGTTGTCGGGGCTGGTTCGGACCCTTCGGACACTTTGGTTGCTTCGGATTTTTCTCCCTCTGTTTCTTCGTTGGTTTCTGGCCCTTTTTCCCATAAGCCATCTACTGGTTTGAGGTTTAGGAATGGGCTGGATTTTGTTTCGATCTCGGAGGAGGAGGGAGTTTTTTCTGTGGGCATTACTAGTAAGCAGGAGAGCTCAATGGAGTTGTCCTCTTTCGTTGCTCAATCTGTTTTTAGGTCTGATATTGTGGAGGGTGGTGTAGGTGATGAGGTGGAGGGTTTGGGCCCGTTATCGGTTTTGCCTTTGGCAGTGGAGATGGACAAGGATTCCGTTCGAATGTATCTCCTAGATGGGTGTTGGAGAGGGTGAAGGGTTACTACAAACTAGTAGGAGTGTCATGTGACCAATTTGAAGATAAATTGTTGGCTTTGTTCACTGTGTTAGGAGTGAAAGGTCAGAGGGAGATTAAGCGGCTGGATTGTTCCATTAACTATGACAAGAAAGCGAAGCAATCTTATAGAAGGAGAGGAAAGGGTAGGGGCTTGTTTTGTGTTAATGAAGCTTAAAATACTATCATGGAATGTTAGGGGGATTAATGAGCTAGACAAGAGATTGCGTATTAAAGGGCTAATTAGAGATTGGAAGGTTGATTTGGTGTGTTTGATTGAGACAAAAATGGAAGTCATTACTAGAGAGGTGGTTCAAAGTTTATGGGGTTGCCAACATGTGGATTGGTGTTTTATGGGGGCTAGTGGGGCGTCAGGTGGGATTCTGATTATGTGGGATAGGAGGGCTGTGGAGAAGGTGGATGATTGCGTGGGACAGTATACTTTAGCTGTTTCGTTGCGTAACGTTGATGATAATTTTTTGTGGGCGTTTGGGGGTGTGTATGGGCCTAATGATGATGGGGAGAGGAGGGTGTTGTGGAATGAGATGGCTGGATTGATGAGTTGGTGGGATAGGCTGTGGTGCTTTGGTGGAGATTTCAATGTGGTGCGGTTTCCAAGTGAGCGATCCGGAGCTGGTGGTTTTCTGCTGCTATGGAAGAGTTCTCGGACTTCATTCATGGGCAGAGTTTGGTGGATATTCCTTTCCAAGGAGGGCAGTTCACTTGGTCCAATAATCAGGTATGGTCTAAAATTGATAGGTTTCTTTTATCTCCGGAATGGGAAGAACATTACTCTGATGTGTCAAAAATATTTTGTATTAAAATAATGGATATGGAAGCTCTTTTTATTGCCTACACATTGAGTAGAATTGTAGCATTCACAATGCTTAGAAAACCGATAGAGCATTTGCTGTTGGTGGTTTTTTTGTATTATTATTATTATTATTATTATTTTTCCCTATATGTATTGAAGGGAATGGGCTAATGGAAAGTTATTGGGAATGTAATAAGGGTGGTAATTCTTGTTTGTGTATTAGGTTTGAGTCATGTCGAAACATGAATATAATATTATAGATGTTAATCATAATATGACTCATTTAAAGATTAAATTAAACATGTCAAACTCATCAATCCTAACTTATCAATATGTTGTATTCATATTCACAAATCGCATAAAAAATTAAGAACCTTACCATGTGAAGGCTTGGGGGTTGCAAATTGTTGCATATGGGGTTGAAAGCAATTGCGTGTGGCAGTGGCCAACACGTGCAGCGTCTTGCCGTGGTAGCTAGGCATGGAAAGCCCAGTGTGTGGGAGGTGCATGCCTAGTTGTGACCAGTGGCTATTCCAGACCGATCGTGACACATGACGAGGTTAAAGGAAGAAAAGTACCTCTCACTATATATATATGTGTGTGTGTGTGAAATGCTAAGGCTCGTTCTAGCATTTTTTTGGGGACCTTCTGTATGACGTGAATTTAAATTTTTTTGCTTAAAAAATAGCATTTCGTACGTCACATTTTGAGATAATTTTTTTTATTAAATCCATGTCATTCAGAAGAATACTAGAAGGACGTTAGAAAGAGCTCTACCATTTCTCATTATATATACTTCCGTAATGCCAAAAAAATAAAAAAATAAAAGAAAAGAAAAATGTTGTCTTTAGACTAAGTGGTAATATATATATATATATATATATTAAATACCTTTGGCCTAATGTGGTTTAACAATTTTATCTTTAGCTTTATGTGATTCATTTTGTATGATAGATTATAGATGATACCTCTCTTATAGCTAAAAATGAAAAATGGCACTTTTGTCCAAAAATTAATAGAAATATACGTTCTTGATTTGCCTCAAGAGCCATACCCAATAGAACCCCATAAAAGTTTTTAGGGTTTCATTTGTCAACCTAATAATTAAACAAAATATAGGGTTTGAGTCTTACCCTGATTTCCAACCCAAATTGGAGTTTCTCCGCACCACACTCTAACCTGTTGCATAGAAGTTGTTTAGAACTTCTATAAATATCAAATGCCTAGAGAAATTTGAGGGATTAAACTCAAACTCTAAGGATCAACACCAAATGTAAGAAAAGTTAGGGTCGTGGATTCATAATACTTAAATGTCTTTTTAATATTTCTATGCAATTGGGAGAATGTCTTTTGAACTAATATAATGTCCTTATTAAATTATACATTTTTACTTATTTATTTTTTATATCACATCTTTACCCATGCAATACCTTCAGCGGTTGCATATATATATCAACAAAGTTTAATTAGGTCCAATAAACGTGTGAAAGAGTTTATGTAATATTGTTGTCTTTTTGAATTGAGGTGGTTGCTTCAAGATATATAATTAAGTTAATCTTTCTTATTAAAGACATTAATTGTGTAAGTTTCTATATAAATATATATATATATATATATAGCATAAGTTGTGTTCATCGATCAATATCATTGAGGCTTCAACTGTGCTGTCATTGGCTGGCATGTCACTAATTAAAATTAATTAAGGGTTCTTATTCTGATCATTAATATAGCTCTTTGGTATGATTAAATTAAATTCTAAAATTCTCATATACCTCACGTAATACGATGAATTACGCTTTCAATCTAATTTATTTAAAACCCCATTCATAAATCTTGAATGTTAATAATAATTTATATGCAAATTTTATGGTGCAATGTCTTATGCCCCTTTTTATATCTCTCTCTTTTGAACCCAACATGTTCTTTTACACATGCTTAAGAAAAGGCATATGAAATGAAAACAGACAACTTTTTCCAATAACAAAAACTCAAATGCAAAATACATTCTCGACTAGACGCAGCTCTTCCCAATAACAAAAACTCTTAGAAATTACCCGATGAGTATAATGAAGTCTCAAGGGTCAAGACTCAAGAGACATGAACTAAACCAAAATTCATGTTACTCAAAAGGCATCAAACACTTAAATAATTAAATTAAAAAGAAAGGAAAACTATTGACTTCTTCTAAAACCAAATTAAACATCAAACTATGATATCTATAAATTCAAAATGTCTTCATAGATTATGGATTCATCCTGGATATCCCAAAAAAAAAATGAGAGGAACTATTGATGGAAATGCTATGAAAGGACTTATAGTGATGATAATGTTGTTAGTGACCCTTTTTGTAGTTCTGGTGCATGCAGAGGATCGTCGTCCCTTTTCCCTTTTTCACTCCCCCTTTGCTACCCTCTCTCACCCCTTTCCACTTCCCACTCGATTTCTGTCTTTCTCTCCACATGATGATGCAAAATCACGAAAGAAGAAAACTCATCGAGGAAGTAATGGTTCTAAATCAAAAAAGAAGAGAACTCCTCAAGAAAGTAGTGGTTCAACAGGGCATACCGAAGAAGAAAAGGAAAAATTAAGAAAGTGTTATCAAGACTGCTATAAGAAAAACTGGCTCGGAAAGGGAATTGGATTCACATATGTGCTGCATATGGTTGGAATATGCAAAGAAGATTGCCGACGCATACTAGCCTTCATGAGAACCAATCATGGATCTAGTATTACTCCTCCTTCCGAGTAATTTTAGAAGTTTTTCATGTGTCACTTTTTTAAAAATAATGTAGTTTTTAAAATCATCATTTGATCAAAATTCAATAGTAATCAAACACAAGCTCAATGGTGATTTTAAAAACAACCTTATTTTTGGAGAGACACAAAAATAACACATTACAGACTTTTAACATTACTCTGATCCACCCTCATAAAGTTGGAATCGGTTTGTTATTAGCATCTCTGCCTACCTCTCTAGTGTTCCTGTGAGTAGCAATTGGTCATTATATTATTTTGTCTTAATTTCTTTCCATGCAAGAGTTGTATTTTCCCTTCCATGTAGAGTCTTTGTAGTAATCTATTTACGTCCATATAGGAGTTATTTCAAAGTCCTATTTGGGTAGAGATCACATAGACCTAAAACGTGTAGGACAAGAAGTCCCAATGCTTAGGTAAGTCGGTCATATTTAAGGACATAAGAATTAAGTATAGGCAGAGAATATTTAACCTAAATCAACCTTGTGTTGTGAGGTGAGGTCTTCTTAACCTCAAACCCTATATTCCATCTTTTCTATCTCATCATAGGTAAGTTACGCAGGACAGATCCTGAAGGTTTAACAATTACATGTAATTGACTTAAATTATAAATCACTCCCTGTGGTATAAAAATAATTTAGAAGTCGTCATGGTAGCCCAAAGTAAGAATTTAGTCCATGCAGTTAAAACACTTGACAGATTCCATTCGTGTCCATGTCAACACCAATAAAATGATGACATGTGTTACTCTTAGTAAAAAAAATGAAAAATAATAAATTAGTTTTTGTAGTTTACTTGATTTACAATTAATTTTATATGGTATCAAAATGAACTTAGAGGTCCCTGTTATGTGCCAAAAATAAAAGTCACTCCCTCTAGTCAAATTATGTCAAAACATTTGACGGATTCCTTTACAGTGTCACATCAGCGCTAATAAAAATGACGACACATGTCACTGTTAATATATATAAAGAAATTAAAAACTTAAAATTTTCTAATTAAAAAAAAAAACCAAGGGGTGGCTCGACAACCACCCCTTGGCTGGGGGCAGCCTGCGTACCACCCCAGATGTGGCTAGGGGTGAGCCGCTGCCACCCCCAGCCAATGGGTAGTTATCGAGTCAACCCTTGGTTTTTTTTTTTTTTTTTTGTTAATGAAAAAAAATTAATCTTTAAAGTTTTTAATTTATTTAAATTTTTTAGATTTCTTTTTTTTTTGTTTGTTTAATTTTTAAATATATATATATATATATATATATACATATACATATTTTTTTCTATTTTAGTTTTTAAGAGAATAAATGTAGTATCGAAAAAAAAATGGCCTTTTTAGCACACCTTAGTAGTTTAATTGGTCACTTTAGCACATTTAAAAATTCATTAGGCTATTTTAAAATCGGTTGTTAGTTGATGGAGCTTTTTAATATTTTCCCTAAAAAATATAATGCTTACAAACTTGGTAAATTCTATGTAGAGTTTTTATCGAATAACTCAACTTATTCTTTTAACTTAAAAAAAAAAAAAAATCTTTTATATAATTTGTGGATTATATAATATTTTTTACAAATGTGCTTGTTGTGTGAATATGAAATATAAAATAACACGTTAAATGAAAATATATTCATAATACAATGAGAAAACACCCGCGCATAGTGTGGGTCATAAGTTGGTATATATAATTGCTGGGGATTATGCAGGTATTGAATAAGTGTAGTGGAAACCGATCTCAGGAAAAATTTTGCTTCAAGATAAACTAGGCTAGATTAAAACAATTATACAAGTTTGTTATACTTATAATTGAATTCGGCCTCTTCTAAGCATGTATGGCTATTTTCTCTGGCTGAGATTATCCTTACATATTGAATGATCAAGAACAAGTTCTTGACATTCTTGGTTAAACCTTCATATATTCTCTTTGAAGACTGATTATGATTGTGAGTGTGGTCTCACAAACTATTCTCAAATTAATAAAATAGGTAGAAGCATAACCTTGAGAAAACCAAATATTCTCACTTGAATATTTTTTAACGATCCTCTTTGCACGTTCTTGTGCCTTTCACAAAAATATTTGTGAAACTTGAATCTCGCAATTTTCAACTTATGAATCAATGAATTATATCAATCAGTGAGTTGGTGAATTTCGCTTCACTATGGTCTTCTATTTATAGACTTATATTTACAATCATGATTGGCTTAGGTGATAAACTAGACTTATAGTAGAACTAGGACTGGAGTCATTGATGAACCTAAACTGGAGCCACAGTAGAACTAGGACTGGATTCATAGAAGAACTAAGACTCCAAATCCTATCCTATTGGTTTTTAACCCTAGCCCAATACTACATACTCTTAAGCATGAGCTTGAGTATTATCCTTTAGGCCCAATGCTCCTTTAACTCTATTTAAGCCTATTAGAATATGAGTAATGCTACACATCATCCTCTTGTCCACCTTTTATCCTCCTAAAATTGATGTGGCTCTTAAAATCACCATTGGATCAAAATTCTATAATGATCTATCATAAATTCAATGGTGATTTTAAGAGCCACATCAAATTTAGGAGGATAAGGGGATGATGTGTAGCATTACTCTTAGAATATATTTCAAGAGTCTAAAGCTCTTTAATTGTTTAAACTATTAGGAAATCATCTTTGAGTAATAGGCACTTAGAAATCTTATTTCTTTGACCCATATTTTATCAAATAAAACAATCTAAATAAATAAATGCATAATCGATGCCCAAATCAAATGGTCAATTTATATCAGCTCGAAGGACCTAAAGGAAATTAATAGAACTAGCTTCAATAGGTTTGTGACGATATCACACAACACTATTAACCACAATTGATTCCATTAAACAAATGTGACTGCACTCCAATATGTATTTTCAAATTAATGAATTAATTCATGTGACGTACTTATTTATTACATATTATCCCTTCATGAAATCATTTCATAGTTGAACCATAGTAAACACATTGTAACTTTGTTCACTACCTCTTTTCCTAGATAACATGATTTAATTACATGATATATTCTTTTTATACCCTGTGAGATTTCATCTCACCTTATACAAAACAAAGTTTCAGTAAATACCACTGAAACACTCATGCCCGAGCTTTATGATAATTATTCTCATTAATTCTACATCAAGGATAATATTCCTTATTACTTTTTTCCATGATAAAGGATTTGGATTCCTTATTGAAGAAAGTGTTCCCACAATGTTACATGCGATTACCTAATGCACAGATATGTTGACTAAAGATTTGATCTCACTCACAAACATCAAAGTGACCTACACTTACATATGAGTTCGCAATCTTCTCAGAATTTAGAATAACTGTTATAAGTCATCGTGCATGTAAATCATTTTTTTATCACAGGTTGAAAGAATGATGACTCATGTAGTCCGTTCGGCGTATAACACTACCTCATTTTTACACCAACATATTAACCTGAAGCCCTACTTGTTTCTCCTAATCAAGATAGATCGTTGAGATTGACATGTTATAGTCTAGATAGATTTCCTAGTTCCATTTACGACTACGAATAATCTTTTATAAGTTCCAAAGATCTATGACTATGATCTTCTGTGTGATAATCTCATTACTCACACTATAGTCAAATACAATGTAACTTACGAAGCATACACGTATATAATATAAAAATATTCAAACATATAAGAACATGTAAAACAATAATGTATATATCCAATGTTCAATATTATACAATTATAGAAAAGTATCATCGATGCAATTAAAATTTTAGACACCAGTCCCAACAATAATAGCTGAATCCTTGAGAGGTAGCTTAAAATTGCGACATGAGTATTGAATTATGATTTTTAAACTCTTAACCGGGAGTGCATAAGGTGCGTGCATTTTGATAACCAAAATAAAACGTGAAACGTGCGTTTTGATAACCAAAATGTTTTCAACCTGTGATGAATAGTGCTTTTAAGGCTCTAATTTAAAACATTAGTGGTAATGTTATCTTTTCATATGTTTTTCCACCAAATTTAACGGCTATTTTGGATGGAAGAGACAACTCCGAAGTGAAACTTCTAAGTAGGATTCGAGTTCCAGTGAGTCTAAACTTTAATAAAACATTATAAAACATTTAAGAATAAGGTAATATTTAAGATCAAAAGTGGGATTATCGTTTAAGAATGCAATTCTAAAAATTTACAATTTGAAAACGTAAAAAAATTTATATTATCAAATTGTAGGCCAAACTGCATTTTTAAAAACACACCATTTTAAAGACGAATTTATAATTTTAAAAGCCAAACTGCGTTTTTAAAAATTTCGTTTTCAAATCACACATTAAAAATTGTTATTTTTAAATTGCAAACCTAACCGAACCTATAAACAAGAAATTTCAAATTCAATCAAGGGAGAATTAGGGGAAGTAGTACCATACACGGATATCATACTATTTATATGATATCCTTGGAAATCTATTGTACAAAAGTTACAAAAGAAGTTAACTTCTAATTTGGAAATCTATAGTAATTTAGAAGTTAAATAATATATACTATCTATATATTATTTAGAAGCAATTAATTTTCAAAACAACGTAGTACTTGCATTTAGAGCTGTCGTATATTCAGATCGAGTTGAGTATTTAATGTTTAAGTTTGACTCGTTTAATTTTATTTCGAACATGAGTCAATTTCGATCTTATCACGAGGTACTCAATTAACTTATTCATTTTTTTTATAAAAGAAATATCATGATTGTTTAATTTTCTGTAAATCCATACTAATAATTAATTAGTTAAATATTGTTAAAATTTTATTATTTGAGTTAATTAAATAAATTAACTTGAATCTTGAATAATATAATCTCGAGTTTATATATACGTATATAAATTCATTATGCACATACACAAATTACGTGCGTGCATATACACATACACATATAACCACGCATACTCACCGACACATTCATGTACATACAAATCTATAAAACTAAACTCATAACAATAATTCAAGTTATATTTATCATATTACTTATGATGTTCTTTATTGTAAAATAAAAATAATACGAAATTTTTTTTTGTAAAAATAAAGTTATACAAGTTTATCTGAGCCGAGTCGAGTTTATATGAGTATGTCTCGTTTAATATTCGAACATATTATTGTGTTCATGAACGTCACATTTATTATTCGAACATATTATTGTGTTTATGAACGTCTCATTTATTATTCGAACCGAGACTAAATCGAGTTTAACTGAACCGAACTGAGCCGAGCCGAGCCGAGTTCACGAGCAGTTGGATTCATCTTACACCCCTACATGCATTTCTAGATTAATGCTATATGCAAGACTCTTATGAGTAACTTCTAAAATAATTAATCACCATTAATTTAATCAAAATCTAATAGTAATTCCTTAAATTCAATGGTGATTTTAAAAGTAATGTCACATTTGGGGATAATTATCTCACAATGTCAATAAGTAGTTTCAACCAATCTACGAATTTATTTTTTTTTTTTAAAAAACAAGAGTAATGTTAGAAACTACATTTTTATCTTAAAATTATTTCACTATGCCAATGTGGCAGTTCCAACTAACCTTTGGATCCGTCATCGTTAAAATAAAAATAAAAATCTAATAGTTGTTTGGAATTGCCACATCATCATTGTGTAATATTTATGGGTTAAAAATGTGGTTTTGTGGGAACTGTCACGTTAACATTGTGGGATAAAATATAATTTCTAGCCTAACTCAACTTACATTTCTTGTTAGAATAGGGATCCAAAGCAACTAGCTGCCCAATTTTTTTAAAATTTGAGCAACTAATTAGTGTGGATCCCTATCCACGAGAAAGACCCAAAATCACATCTTAATTATACACAAATTACAAGTTCTATAAATTGACAAATCAACACCCTAGCAAGTCACCGACTAGATTGATCGATGGTGCCAAAGTACAACAAAACAAAAGATGTGATCGAGTAGCCATTATCTCAATATATTCAAGTTCATCGTATTGAGTAGGCTAACCCTTAAAATATTAGGCAGGCACACTCTTATTTCATAGTGTCTTTTTCTTGGCTTCCTTAACTATCATACAGCTGATTGGTAGGCTAACCCTTCTTCTCCTCAAATCCATTTCTTTCAAAGAGTACTTGAATTAAAATTTTTCCTATAAAAAATCATCTGGGTACGTGGGCAAAATCCCTGACGATTGACTTCACTTGAAGAAAGAGATTGATCTCAACCCAACAAGGTCAATTACTCTCATTTATTTTTTATTTATTTATTTATTATTTTTATCTTATCTTCGACTATCAGGTAACCGACATCCCAACCCTTATAGTTACTATAAAGGTCCTATTTTAAGATTAGGGTTTGGACTGAAGTTTCTCACAATTCAAAAAAAAAAAAAAATCAGACCATTCATATATTCAAAATGAACAATCTGAATTTAGCCACCTAAGTAACAAAATAATAAAAAAACCAAAAAGAATTTAAAAAAAAAAAGGTTCATGGGTAGTCGAACCACCCTATATAAGTTAGGGGTGTAATCCTGGAGTCGGTTCCAGGTTATTGGCCAATAACTGAGAACCGGCTCCGGGGTCCCCGGTAGGGCTGGCAAAACAGGTACCCAACATGACCTGTGTAGACCCGCGACCCGTTTAAGTTATACCCAGACACGACACGAACACGAAAATTTCACGGGTCACTCGACATGACCCGTGAAACCCTTTTAGCATAATGGGTCGCATACACGACCCGTTTGACCCTAACCTAATAATCTAAGCTAAACAATGTAAACATCCATGACCACTCAGTTTTTCATTCTTTGAACTCCATATGGTATTATACATACAGATTATAGACCATCAAATTGGGAACTAAAATACGATTTACAAGTTATTTCGCTCGGATACCCATTTCTCAATTCATTCAATCAATTTTAGATTTGTCCATAGATTTAGCAAAGCCAAGACAGCTAATAAAGAAAAGTTGATGAATTTGGAGCACATACCGCTCGCCCTTGGCGGACTCGTCATCTAAATCACACCACTTCCTCGCACCACCACCATTAGCACCGCCCCTACCACCCCCGCTGTGATGCACTCTCAGGTCCAAACTCATTGGATCATTCCCTGAAATGTCCCGATTCGCACTGCTAACGTCCCCGAACTGCGCTCTCCCCAGCCCCAATCCCCGTCCAAACTCCCCCACGCCCCCGTTGCCATTCATCGGGAACTGAAGAAGAAGGGGCGGCGCTGAAGAAGAGTAGAGAGAGAGAGCGTCGCTGCGTCAAGCAGGTCTAGCGGGAGGAAGAAAAAGAGGGGGTGGCGGCAGCGCGGCGCTGAAAAAGAAGAAAATGGAAGAAAAAGGGGCGGGCCGGCGCGACGCTGAAGCTTGAAGGAGAAAGAAAAGAAGACAGAAGAGTGAAGAAGTTAGGGCTTTTCGGCCCTAACCTAAATTACCTAATAATCTAAATCAGTAAATCTAATCCCATTTCCTTTTTTTTTAAAAAATAAAATAAAATATAAATATAAATATATTAAAAAAAGAAGAAGGAGGAGGTAATAGTGTTTGGGCGGTCACTCGCGAGCGACCCGTGACCCGACCTGCCAAACTGAGATAAACGGGTCAACCCGTTTAAAGTAAACTCAAACCCGCTATTTCGTGTCGTGTCGTGTCAAAATTGCCAACCCTAACCTAACCCGCCCGAACCGCTCATAAAATCTCGGATTTTGCCTTATAATTTGCGGGTGCGGGTCATTTTATGTTAAAATTTTGTGTGGAAGGTTGCGGGTTGGGGTTTTAAAAAACCCCAGGGACACGCCCCGCCCTGTGCGTTAAAACAAAGTAAAAAAATAAATTGAATTTCTAGGTTACTTACTTACTTCTAAACTCTTCATTTAAATCATTTCTCCTTTTTGTTTCTAACGAATCTAACTTAGCGTCGTACTTTTTGACTCTTCGTTTTCCCCTTTGTTTTCTCTTCTCTTTGTTTTTAACCTAGCGCCACACTCTTCATTTTCTCTTCTCTTTGTTTCAAACCTAGCGTCGCTTCATCTTCTTCGTTTTCCCCTGGTTTAGATTCCAGAATGCAATTGTTAAATCCATCTATCCCTCGTCTCGACTCTCACTCTTCAAATCTATCCCTCCTATACCCACATTCTGTGACTCTTCAATCTTCAGATCAGATCCTCCCACAGACTTGGGCATTCCAGTGAGCTGCGAAGCTTAAGGGTGGGCATGATGATGATTAAGGTGAGTGTTTCCGAAAAAATTTATTCGTTTTTATTTGGTTTGGTTTAGTTTAGTGTTTGGTTGCCGCAATTAATTTCCAAAACAATTGTGTGTAGGACTTGCATTTAGGGTTGTATTCGATTCGAGTATTGAATGTTCAAGTTTGACTCGTTTAATTTTATTTCAAATACGAGTTGAGTTTGATCTTATCATGATCGAGCTACTCAATTAACTTATTTATTTATTATATAAAGTAAATATCATGATTGTTTACCTTTCTGTAAATCCATACTAATAATTAATTAATTAAGTATTATTAAAATTTTATTATTTGAGTTAATTAAATAAATTAACTTGGATCTTAAATAATAGGGTTAAATACCCTATTGGTACCCGAATTTTAGGCTTTTTTAAATTTAGTACCTAAGTTTTCATTTGTTTGATAATAGGTACCTAAGTTAGGGGTAAAAACCCGTTTGGTACCTCTATTTTATTTTCCGTTCAAATTTTAACAGCCCGCCATGTGTCAACCGTTGAGGTTGACACATGGCACTATATAAAAAAAACTTCAAAAAAAATTAATTAAAAATAATAAAAGTTGAAAAAAATAAAAAAGAATTGAAAAAAAGGAAAAAAGAAGAAGAAGAGGGGTGGTTGAGCCACCCCCCTTGGCCACCATAGGGGTGGCCGACCAGCCCCATTTTGGCCAAAGGGGTGGTTGAGTCTGGGGTGACCGAACCACTGGTTGAGTCGAGGGTGACCGAACCACCCATGGGGGGTGGTTCAGCCACCACATGGCAGAAAAAAAAAAATAATAATAAAAAAAAAAATTGATGGGTTTTGGCCATTGGGGGTGGTTTAGGGCCAAGGGGGTTGTTCCTCCATCCCCATACCAATTTGAGGTTTTGCTCATGGGGTGTCCAAACCACCCCTATGGGCTACGGGGGTAGCCAAAACCCATCAAAAAAATTTGAGGGTATGCCACTCCCAAGGGCCAAAACCTATCATTTTTTTTTTTTTGGTGGTTTGGCCACCCTAGAGCCACCCCTCTTTTTA
This sequence comes from Alnus glutinosa, assembly GCF_958979055.1. NCBI lineage: Eukaryota > Viridiplantae > Streptophyta > Magnoliopsida > Fagales > Betulaceae > Alnus > Alnus glutinosa. The sequence continues at coordinate 4,355,733 of NC_084895.1, read as the reverse complement.
TTTTCTTTTCTTTTTTTTTTTTCTTTTTTTTTTTTATATATATATATATAGTGCCACGTGTCAACAGCTGCGGTTGACACGTGGCGGACCGTTAAAATTTGGACGGAAAATGTAATAGAGGTACCAAACGGGTTTTTACCCCTAACTCAGGTATCACCTATGAAACAAAAAGAAAACTCAGGTACTAAATTTAAAAAAGCCTAAAACTTAGATACCGATAGGGTATTTAACCCTAAATAATATAATCTTGAGCTTATATGTATGTATATAAATTCATTATGCACTTACACAAATTACGTGCATGCATACACACGCATAAAACTATACATTCACAAAGACACTCATGTACATACAAATCTATAAAACTAAACTCACAAACACACTCATATTCACGAGAGGGAAAAACTAAGAAAACACCACTTACACACTTAATACACACCCACCCTCTCACATGGGGTGGGACTAACACATGTGGGTCCCACCCCATATGAGAGGGTGGGTGTGTATTGAGTGTGTAAGTGGTGTTTTTGTAACACCCCTCTTCATGGGAACTCACGTACAGCTGCAGAAACGTACGTACTCTGTGTAAGTAAACGAAATTACAAAGTTGTTAACTCGAAATTCTTGAATTATATGGATTTGATGTTTGATGAGTGCCAAAAAGTGTATATTTGAACCCCTTAATTTACGTTAGTTAAACCTTTAGCTTTATTACTTTCCGATGTTTTGTTTAGTTTTGGTGATTTTACGTTTTTGCAGGACATAAAGAGAAAAATGGTTATTTTCAAGTGAAAATACATAAAAGCTAGAGATTTGGAATTGCTGTGAAGTCGATCGATCGAATCTCAAGTTCGATCGATCAAAATTTTCCCGATGTCGATCGATCGATTATAAAATCGATCGATCGAATTTATGCGGAGCTGGAATTTCAGAAACCCTAGCTAACTCTATAAATATCATTCTTTTCTCATTTTTAGAAGGAGAGCCGCGGAGGAGGCCGCTTAGGAGTGCCCAAGGGGCCGATTTCACTGTATCTTAGGGTTTTTTGGTGGATTTTGACCTAGAACTTCAATCTTTTGTAAGTTTATTTGTTTTTAATGCATCCTTGTAGTTTATTTATGCTTTCTTTGTTCATGTCTAGCTAATACTTTCATCTAGGGTTGAGGATGAAACCTGAATAGAAACTGAGTTTCATGCTTGTTTATGCTATTTGAGTTTATGGGCTTGATTTCTCATTGTTCTATTTCGGTTTTTGAGATTATTTTTGGATATTTCTTGTGATTTCCGGATACAAGTGATGATTTGATATAGTTTCATTAAATTGATGGCTTGGGTTTTCATGTATGTTGGATATTCATTGTGTTTCATTCTATGGATACATTTGATGATTTAGTTGAAACTAGATCTCTTTTGTGATTTGTTGAAGAATGGATTCATTGAATGATTTACTATTTTTGAAGCAAAAGTAGAACATACCTAATATTTGCATTTGAAAACCTCAAAATATGTGTGATGAGCATGAGATTAGGTTGTTGTGATTTGGTGAGTGTGGATTCCAAAACCCTAGACCCCTTTATTTTCATTATTTTTGTTTATGTTTTCTTTTGTTAAAAATCCCTAAATTTGGAACGAGGTTAAAATAGGATTAGTTTGAATAGAAATTAATTTTTGCAACTTAATTCCCTGTGGGATCGACCTCGCACTTGCATAACACTATATTGCAAAACGGTTCGTGCACTTGCGAGTATTATAATTTGCACAACAATATATATACAACGATGTAAAGGAAACATCTCACTTGTTATTTTGTTGCAAAGTGACATAGGTCCTTTAAACAACACTATTACCATTACATAATTCTCAACTTTTTTAACTTATACGAAATCACCAAATTATTTTAGATCGATGCAAACAAAAAGAAAAAGAAATACCAAAATAAGTGCATGCAGTAACTTACAAAAGAGGAAAGCGGATGGAGTAGTTTTCTAGGCAGGACATTTGAACCCTTCAGGTGGAGTCTTGCCACAATCAACGAGGACCTGAAGAGCAATCGGGATGATGATATTGATATTCAGAAGCTTAGCCTTGATGGTGGTGCAAAGACATACCGCGGCATCCAAGTCCGCCAGTCCTTGCAGCACTGGACAACACGTGTCCTTTGCGCTACTTCCAACCCCTATATGAACAAGGCCTCCCAACAAGTCCGCACATGCGCCTAGCTTTAGTGTGTCAATGGAGCATGTTTGTTTTGCCGGTGGACTTGGCTTTGGCTCCACCGGCACCGGTGTAGGCGGCTTTGGCTCCACCGGCACTGGTGTAGGCGGCTTTGGTTCCACCGGCACTGGTGTAGGCGGCTTTGGCTCCACCGGCACTGGTGTAGGCGGCTTTGGCTCAACCGGCACTGGTGTAGGCGGCTTTGGCTCCACCGGCACAGGTGTAGGCGGCTTTGGCTCAACCGGCACTGGTGTAGGCGGCTTTGGCTCAACCGGCACTGGTGTAGGCGGCTTTGGCTCCACCGGTACTGGTGTAGGCGGCTTTGGTTCCACCGGCACTGGTGTAGGCGGCTTTGGCTCCACCGGCACTGGTGTAGGCGGCTTTGGTTCCACCGGCACTGGTGTAGGCGGCTTTGGCTCCACCGGCACTGGTGTAGGCGGCTTTGGCTCTACCGGCACTGGTGTAGGCGGCATTGGCTCCACCGGCACTGGTGTAGGCGGCTTTGGCTCCACCGGCACTGGTGTAGGCGGCTTTGGCTCCACCGGCACTGGTGTAGGTGGCTTTGGCTCAACCGGCACTGGTGTAGGCGGCTTTGGCTCCACCGGCACTGGTGTAGGCGGCTTTGGCTCTACCGGCACTGGTGTAGGCGGCTTTGGCTCCACCGGCACTGGTGTAGGCGGCTTTGGCTCCACCGGCACTGGTGTAGGCGGCTTTGGCTCAACCGGCACTGGTGTAGGCGGCTTTGGCTCCACCGGCACTGGTGTAGGCGGCTTTGGCTCCACCGGCACTGGTGTAGGCGGCTTTGGCTCTACCGGCACTGGTGTAGGCGGCTTTGGCTCCACGGGCACTGGTGTAGGCGGCTTTGGTTCCACCGGCACTGGTGTAGGCGGCTTTGGCTCCACCGGCACTGGTGTAGGTGGCTTTGGCTCCACCGGCACTGGTGTAGGCGGCTTTGGCTCAACCGGCACTGGTGTAGGCGGCTTTGGCTCCACCGGCACTGGTGTAGGCGGCTTTGGCTCCACCGGCACTGGTGTAGGCGGCTTTGGTTCCACCGGCACTGGTGTAGGCGGCTTTGGCTCCACTGGCACTGGTGTAGGCGGCTTTGGCTCCACCGGCACTGGTGTAGGCGGCTTTGGTTCCACGGGCACTGGTGTAGGCGGCTTTGGCTCCACGGGCACTGGTGTAGGCGGCTTTGGTTCCACCGGCACTGGTGTAGGCGGCTTTGGCTCCACGGGCACTGGTGTAGGCGGCTTTGGTTCCACCGGCACTGGTGTAGGCGGCTTTGGCTCAACCGGCACTGGTGTAGGCGGCTTTGGCTCGACCGGCACTGGTGTAGGCGGCTTTGGTTCCACCGGCACTGGTGTAGGCGGCTTTGGCTCGACCGGCACTGGTGTAGGCGGCTTTGGTTCCACCGGTACTGGTGTAGGCGGCTTTGGCTCCACCGGCACTGGTGTAGGCGGCTTTGGCTCCACCGGCACTGGTGTAGGCGGCTTTGGTTCCACCGGCACTGGTGTAGGCGGCTTTGGCTCCACCGGCACTGGTGTAGGCGGCTTTGGCTCCACCGGCACTGGTGTAGGCGGCTTTGGTTCCACCGGTACTGGTGTAGGCGGCTTTGGCTCCACGGGCACTGGTGTAGGCGGCTTTGGCTCCACGGGCACTGGTGTAGGCGGCTTTGGTTCCACGGGCACTGGTGTAGGCGGCTTTGGCTCAACTGGCACTGGTGTAGGCGGCTTTGGCTCCACCGGCACTGGTGTAGGCGGCTTTGGCTCCACCGGCACTGGTGTAGGCGGCTTTGGCTCGACCGGCACTGGTGTAGGCGGCTTTGGCTCGACCGGCACTGGTGTAGGCGGCTTTGGCTCGACCGGCACTGGTGTAGGCGGCTTTGGTTCCACCGGCACTGGTGTAGGCGGCTTTGGCTCCACCGGCACTGGTGTAGGCGGCTTTGGTTCCACCGGTACTGGTGTAGGCGGCTTTGGCTCCACCGGCACTGGTGTAGGCGGCTTTGGCTCCACCGGCACTGGTGTAGGCGGCTTTGGCTCCACCGGCACTGGTGTAGGCGGCTTTGGCTCCACCGGCACTGGTGTAGGCGGCTTTGGCTCCACCGGCACTGGTGTAGGCGGCTTTGGCTCCACCGGCACTGGTGTAGGCGGCTTTGGCTCCACCGGCACTGGTGTAGGCGGCTTTGGCTCCACCGGCACTGGTGTAGGCGGCTTTGGTTCCACCGGCACTGGTGTAGGCGGCTTTGGCTCCACCGGCACTGGTGTAGGCGGCTTTGGCTCCACCGGCACTGGTGTAGGCGGCTTTGGTTCCACCGGTACTGGTGTAGGCGGCTTTGGCTCCACGGGCACTGGTGTAGGCGGCTTTGGCTCCACGGGCACTGGTGTAGGCGGCTTTGGTTCCACCGGCACTGGTGTAGGCGGCTTTGGCTCGACCGGCACTGGTGTAGGCGGCTTTGGCTCGACCGGCACTGGTGTAGGCGGCTTTGGCTCGACCGGCACTGGTGTAGGGGGCTTTGGCTCGACCGGCACTGGTGTAGGCGGCTTTGGCTCGACCGGCACTGGTGTAGGCGGCTTTGGTTCCACCGGCACTGGTGTAGGCGGCTTTGGCTCCACCGGCACTGGTGTAGGCGGCTTTGGTTCCACCGGGACTGGTGTAGGCGGCTTTGGCTCCACTGGCACTGGTGTAGGCGGCTTTGGCTCCACCGGCACTGGTGTAGGCGGCTTTGGCTCCACCGGCACTGGTGTAGGCGGCTTTGGTTCCACCGGCACTGGTGTAGGCGGCTTTGGCTCCACCGGCACTGGTGTAGGCGGCTTTGGCTCCACCGGCACTGGTGTAGGCGGCTTTGGCTCCACCGGCACTGGTGTAGGCGGCTTTGGCTCCACCGGCACTGGTGTAGGCGGCTTTGGCTCCACCGGGACTGGTGTAGGCGGCTTTGGCTCCACCGGCACTGGTGTAGGCGGCTTTGGCTCCACCGGCACTGGTGTAGGCGGCTTTGGCTCCACCGGCACTGGTGTAGGCGGCTTTGGTTCCACCGGCACTGGTGTAGGCGGCTTTGGTTCCACCGGCACTGGTGTAGGCGGCTTTGGCTCCACCGGCACTGGTGTAGGCGGCTTTGGCTCCACCGGTACTGGTGTAGGTGTTGGTGGCTTGGGCACATAAGGTGGTGGGTAGACAATGGGAGGCTTCACAATTGGTGGTTTGGGCACAAAGGGTGGATAGGGTGGCTTAACATGAGGCGGATGGGGTGGTTTGACGGGAATATGTGGCGGATGGGGTGGTTTGACGGGAATATGTGGCGGATGGGGTGGTTTCACAGGACCATGTGGCGGATGGGGTGGTTTCACAGGACCATGTGGTGGTTTCACAGGACCATGTGGTGGTTTATGGGGTGGTTTCACAGGACCATGTGGTGGTTTCACAGGACCATGTGGTGGATGGGGTGGAACAATGTAGGGTGGATATTTTGGTGGCTTGGGATGAAGGGGTGGGTATTGTGGAGGAGGGCAGTAGGGTAAAGCAATAGAAGTAGTGAGGAAAGTGGCCAAGTTTAGTAGGAGAGGTAAGAGATTAGAGAGAGCATGGTTCCCCATCTCTCAACGAGTACTGAGTGAATGAATGAGCCTCTATATCATGGTTTTAGCCTTCTTATAGAAAGAGAGAGTGAGCAATCAATTGTCATGGTAAGAACATAATGGGGGGTCTTCATGGTGATAGTAGAATTGACTTGAGGCCTCAGGACCTTTTATTTCTTTTGGCACTACAAAAATAGGCAATTCACGATGCGGCTACAATAATTAAATTTGTGCCATGTCGCTGAAGTGCCACGTGGAGATGAAGGTCACATCCAGAAAATTTTCAGCAACGTGGTCCTTGTTCCCTGTCTGCATTTCCGAACATGGTAAAGTAGACAGGTTCCCACATGGAGAAGTGTTAGATTTTCCTCGTCGCCATAGGGTGACGTTCTACATTGAACATGTCGGCATATATATATGACCCTCATTCATGTGGTTAAAAGTTGTGTTTTTTTTTTTTGTATTTTGGTAGTGTTGATTGCTAATAAGTTGGATGGGGTACGACAATATATCATGTAAGAAATTACGAACTTCTCAAAATAAAGGAATCTAGAAAACGCGGTTTGTAGCATAGCACGTTTAATCATGTAGCCGACTGTACAGTCCCGCGGAAAGCCACAGGTACTGACACTTTCACTTTAACTCACCAAAAAACACATACAATTTCTCTTTCAATTCTTGTATACATAAAAAAACTCGTGTGATCAGGACAAACCACCCTAGATTCCATCGATCGGGTAAGGAGATAGCAACTTTTCGCTAAATGCCCTACTCGGCCGCCGACTCAACACCTCAGCTCTATTGAGGGTTGGCTGAATATATTTTTGAGCCTAAGACGTGAATTTTAAACTAGGCTTTTAAAAAGTTTATTTCTTTTTTATTCTATGCGAGAGTTCTAGAGTCTCCTAATAGGAGAGAAAACACACTGTATTTTTGTTAGTATTAATTGTTGTATTTTTTGGCCTATAACTATTTATTTTCTATTGAAGTTAAAGAGTCTCCAAAGAAAAGATCTTGCTTCTTTTATTTTTTCAAAACCATTTCAGATTATGATTTGGCCTTCTTTTTTTTTTTTTTTTTCAAACAAACTTGTTTTTGGAGCCTTATTCTACTGAAAAAAAAAAAAAAAAAATTCAGATTATGATTAGGCTTTTTTTTTTTTAATTTTTTTTTTTTCAAACAAACCGATTTTTGGAGGTCTTAGGCGACCACCTAACTTGCCTAGTGGATGAGCCAGCATTGGCTCTGCGATAGATGTGAGTCACACCTATGGCAAGTACTATATATGATTTAGAAGCAATTTATTTCCAAGAGTGAATGCGTTTCTAGATGAGAAATGCTAGAGCATCTAATGTGATTCATTTTGTGTCCTTCTATGTTGATTTGTCACATTTTTTTAGAAAGAGAAAAGAGGAATAGAGAGAAGTACCGGTTTCAAGCTACAGTAATTTTTTTTATTTTTTATTTTTAAATTTAAAAAAAGAGTAGAGAAGGACCCTAGAAGGACTAGGGTAGATGCTCTCCTCTAAGATTGATCTTTCTAGATTAATGCTATATGCAAGACTCTTACAAGTAACTTTTAAAAAAATTAAGCACCATTAATTTAATCAAAATCTAATAATAATTTATTTCAAATTCAATGGTGATTTTAAAAGTCATGTCACATTTGTGAATAATTATCTCACAATGTCAATGTAGTGGTTTCAACCAATCTTTGAATTTATTTAAAAAAAAAAAAAACAAGAGAAACTACATTTTTATTCCACAATTATCTCAATATTTTAATGTGGCAATTCCAACTAACTCATAGATCCGTCCTCTTAAAAAAAAAAAAGAAATCCAATAATTGTTTGGAACTACCACATACGTACATCATCATTGTGGAATATTTATGGGTTAAAAATGCGGTATTTAACATTTTTTCTTTTAACAATGATTAATTCAAAGGTTGATTAGAACTGTTACGTAACAATTGTGGGATAAAATGTAGTTTTTAGCCCGGCTCATCTTACATTTCTTCTTAGAATAGGGATCTAAAGCACTAGCTGTCCAATTTTTTTTAATAATTTAAGCAACTAATTAGGGTGGATCCCTATCCACTAGAAAGACCCAAAATCACATCTTAATTATACCTAAAATACAAGTTCTATAAATTGACAAGTCAACCATAGCTAGTAACCGTCACTTACTAGATTGATCGACGGTGCCAAAATAACAACAAAACAAAAGATGTGTGTAGCCACTATCTCCATATGTATATTCAAGTTCATCGGATTGATCGAGTAGGCCGGCCAACCCTTAAAATATTAGGCAGTCACACTCTTATTATTTCATAGTGTCTTTTTCTTGGCTTCCTTAACTATCATATTGATTGGTTGGCTAACCCTTCTCCTCCTCAAATCCATTTCTTTCTAAGAGTTGAATTAAAATTTTTACTATAAAAAAATCATCTGGGGGGCGAAAATCCCTGACGATTGACTTCACTTGAAGAAATAGATTGATCTCAACCCAACAAGGTCAATTACTCTCATTTATTTAATTTAGTTTATTTATTTATTTTATCTTATCTTCGAGTATCAGGTAATTGACCGACATCCCAACCCTTATAGTGAGGCTGTTAGGGGTGCTTGAAAAAAAGTAGATTGCTAAAATGGAGAAAAGAGTGGGTGCTTGAAAAAAGTGGATTGCTAAATATTTGTGTTAGAAAAATCTTCTTTAATTTTTGTAAAATGATTTTTCATTTTTAATACTGTAAACCATTTTTTGAGTTTGAATTTCTCAATATTCTTGATTACACTCTTTCTCACAGTTCATTCTCTGCCGCCACCGGAGGTATATAGTCTATATTTTATTTTCTACTCTTTTTCAGACTTAAAATTAAAAAAGATTGGCAAAAATATAAAAAAGCCTTCTCATTTTAAAATAGTCCTGTGAATTTTCAAAGTTGTTAAAGTGACACATCAAACAATCAAAGTGTGCAAAAAAGATCACTTTTTTTTATGTTCCTATAATACCCTTGACGGGAGTTTTTTTTTATATTTTTCCCTAAAAGATTCTAAGAACTGTTTGGGTATGGGATTTGTGGAAAATAGCTACCGTTGAATATCTCCCTTGTCTTTCCTGTCGAATCATATAAAATTTCTATATTCATTTGATTAATTTGTTTCCTTTTTATTTCCCATTTTCCCCATTAAAACCTAGAAGTTGGATTGCACCAACCAAGACAAGGTACAATAATTTGAGGAAAGAAAGATTCGCAGAGCCACAGACATACATACAGGAGGAAAAAAAAAAAGGTGGTGATCAAGATTTTCAAAGGGACATGGAAAGGGTAAATTCCATGCACTAAAATAATGTGAACAAGAAGACAACTTTTATATATATATCGCAAGAAATATACTGCCGAATTAATTCCTAGTCATGCAAATTAATGGAACTCATCTAAACCAAAGTCTAGTAGCCTCTTTGCAAAGTTCTTGAAAGACAAAAGGATTTTGTCTATAAAATCAAGTAATGTCCCCGCTTTTTCCGCCATCAATTGTAGACGAAATGGCATTCATCGAAACCTGCCAAAGTATGAATTATTAGCATGAACATGCAATTACATGAAAACACACAATGAGGGAGCTAGTGGGTGGGGGGAGAGTATATTGTTGGTAGGAGTAATGCATATTCTACACACCGGCTGACGTGGTGAGTTTGAAGTAGCTTCCATGTCGGTCAATTAAAAAGAAAAAAGAAAAAAAAAAAAGAAACTCATACATTTATGTATAAATGAGTATGACAATTGAATATGAAGAGCAGCATTACTGTGAGGTATTTAAATGAGTTAAGTTAGGGTTGACCTATATATAGTCTTATACCAATGTTTCAATATGACTTAAACTTGATACGCGACATAATGACAGACAATTTTTTACATGACCCGCAAACCCGACACAAATCTAATACAAAATTAGAGAATTAGGATTGAGGGAGTTTGAATCTTTTAATTAAATGAGTCGAGTTATGGTTGACCTATATAATCTTGTACGTACACATGTCTCGATACGATCTGAATCAGACACACGAATACGAGTTGACACCCCTGCAGCTGAAGAACCAAAAGGGTTGTCCAAAAGAGAGCAAGTAGTATCCAAAATGATTACAAATGCCATATATGTAAAAGTCCATGGGCCTTACTCATTCTCAAAAGACACATTGAGAGAGGAGGGGTGTCTATGACTTATAAAGTGCCCAGGTCATATATCTCTTAGCGATGTGAGACAGTACTTTTAACACGCCCTTTCATGTGTGGCAACTTTTGGCCAAACACGTGTTTAACATCGAAAGGAAAGACCCATCAATTGTCCAGGGGACTTGCTTTGATATCATGTAAAAATTCATGGGTCTTACTCACTCTTAAAAGATAAGCAGGAGTATCTATGATTTATAAAGTGCTCAGGTCATGTATTTATTGGCGATGAGGGGGTTATCAGTCACCCCAGGTGAAATCGGTTATCCGGACCGGATAGTGAAAAAAAAAAAAGAAAAAAAAAATTCAACTCTTCGAGAAGTTACAAGAATAAGGAGTCTAAAACCCAAACCACAAATTAAAGACGTACAACATAATAGAAACAAAATAACAGGAAACAACATGCAAATCAATAGATCTACAAAAATCCAGCTATATATAGAACAGATCTACCAAAAAACCCAACAAAAAAGAACAAATCTACAAAAAAAAAAAAAAAAAAAAAAAAAAACACAGCAAATAGAACAGATCTACAAAAAAAAACCCACCAAGATTACCCCATAAATCGGCAAACGCACTAATCAGCGGGCTGCAGATCTGTCAACTGATTCGACTGAAGAAAAAGATCAAGAAGAAATGAAGAAATAAATGCATTGAGCAAAGATTCTGGAAGGAAGAATTAAGAAATCAGGCGAAGGTGCTTAGGTGAGTGAAAAGTGTAGATCGAGGTTAGGGTTTGGCAGAGACGGAGTACAACGCCATTCTGAGGAGGAATGCCAAAAATAATAATTGAAGCTGCCTAACCCAAAGAAAAAGCCCATGTAAAAAAAATATATATATATATATATATATATATATATATATATATATATATATATATATATATACACACTTGGAGCCGGTTACTCGGTTATAATCGGGTGTCTTGGAAATTAATAACCGGCTCCGAGTACCCGGTTATTTATAACCGGGTACCAAACCGGTTTCTTTGTTTTTCGGTTACCAGGAGCCGGTTTCTCCGCCAGTTTTAATCGGTCTGGGCTTACACCCCTAATATAAGTTTTTAACTACCCCCCACCCTTAAAGCTATAGCGGGCAGCACGAAGATGTTGTTGGGTTAAGTCGGTCACTCCCTAAAAAGGTTAGGGGTTGCAACAAACCCTAAAGGGTTTTTTTTGGGGGGAGGGGGTGGCAGACATGTTAGGAGTAGTGCCCTAAAACCTAATTTATTTGTGTGACATTTTCTTTTCATAAAGAAATTGTTTATTACATGAGATAAATTAGAACATTGGTCATGTAGCAACCCGATAGTCACCCTATATGAATCAAGGGCAAAGACTAGGCTCTTCCACATACCTCTCATAAAATTGGAGATCTACGTCTCACATATAAAATATCACCTGAATTTTTATTTTCTTTAAATTATCAACAACATTATCTCTGAATATATAATATAATAGAACTAACATAAACATCTATATTTTATATCTTTTATTGTCTGTGTCGTTTAGTAGAGCCCTAGTCCTACATAAGATAGCATTTTAAGTCCTATCACCTATGTCCTGTGTTAGTTACTGTTTCAATTCTATGTTATGATTGTTATCAAGTATTCTGTCGGAGTAATGTTAGGAGTTTCTCTTGTATTATTTTTGTATCCCTTACAAAATAACGTGGCTATCAAAATTACTATTTAATTTTTGATAAATCATTATTGAATTTTGACCAAATAATAATTTTAAAAGTCATGTCATTTTTGGAGAGACACAGAAGAGACTTCTGGCATTACTCATTCCGTCAGTATCAAAGGAAGGGTTAGAGCATTTTTAGTAGACTCACTATTTTGACGAAGCAATTTGTTGAAATGGTCCAAAATGAGTCCTCAGCAGCCTCATCAATTTGGTGAATTTTTTATTTTTTTTATTTTTTATTTTTATGAGTGAACAATACTCACCAACAATAGTGAACACTAGCTGTTCACTCATCAAAACAATAAAAAACTATTAAAATTTTATCTCTCTTCCTTTTTTTTTTTCTTTTTTTTTTATTTCTCTCTCATATATCACACACAACATCCCTTATGAAAAATATTATTTAAATGAAATTGTGATAGTAGATAACTAAAATGGTGAGGTTGTTCGGGGTGCTTGAAAAAAGTGGATTGTTAAAATAGAAAAAAAATAATTTTTAACTATTTTAGCTAGTAAAATTTGGTTAGGCTACTATGAATGCTCTTATAAGTAAGGGTTCGTAGCAATTATTTTGAGTACCGAAGATCGGTAAACACTACTTGTGGTTTGCCTCCATCCCCAATTGAAGTTGTGTGATCTCTCCTATCCGAAACAAGCTAATATTATAAATAAGTTTATGTTATTAGTTGTGGGGTTCCATCAAAAACCATGACCTCTGCCTGAATTTTACTACTCCCCTACCTCTCTTTAGAATTTTATAGAAGTATATACCTCCCTCTTCTCGAAATTTCCATATGGGTTACTCATTTCACCTTACCATATTTGTTACGATTTCTACCTTTTTAATTAATCCACATTTCTTATTAACGAAAATTGATTGGAATGTTAAATGTTAGTATATTGCAGTTGTTACAATATTATCATATTTGTGTTAGAAAAATCTTATTTAATTTTTATAAATTGATTTTTCATTTTTAATATTGTAAATTATTTTTTGAGTTTGAATTTCTCAATATTCTTGAACACACTATTTCTCACAGTTCATCTCCCCTGCCGCCGGAGGGTATAGGTATGACCATTCGTGTGAGCTTTCAAATCCAACTATAAAACTAAACATATCAAAAGTTCTATTGAGCTAAATTAAGCATATGATTTGGTCACTATATATATATATATATATATATATATATATATATATATATATATATATATATATATATATATATATATATATATATCACTTTTTTCTTTTTCCTTTTTCTTTTTTCTTTTTTCTTTTTTATCAAAAACAATACCGTCTTTGATAACTATGACCTTCTTTGGTTTGCGGAATGACCATTCCATTAGGAAAAGGAATAGCTAGTCCATGGAATAGAATGTGATAGAATGGAATGGTTATTTCTATTATTTTGTTTGGTAATAACTCACACATTTTAATCGGAATTCAAAAAAAATTAGGGTTAAATACATATTTGGCCCCTGTGTTTTACGAATTTTATTTTTTGCCCCTTCAGTTTTGTTTTGTATCAAAATTGGTACTTGTAGTATGGGAAAGACGGAAATGGTACCTCCGTCAAATTTTTCGTCTAAAACTAACGTCCAGCCACGTCATCCTACAGGTATCGGCGTACATGCGTGACACCTGTCCCAGTGGCACACTTCAGCGTTGACGTGGCTACCATTTTTTTTTATTATTTTAATGATTTCTTATATATATATAACCCTAAAATAAAAAATAAAAATAAAAATCTTGGGTGGCTGCCACCCTTATTTTGGCCAAGGGGGTAGCTGAGCCACCCTTAAGGTACCATTTTTTATACTTATTCAAACCACATGGGGCACATCATGAAATTTATAAAACCACAAGGGTATATATGGGAAAAAAAAATTGTGTTTAAGTAACAAACATTTAGTCATTTTTTGGGTTATATCAATTGGCAATGCATATAATTTTGTGTTTCTAATTGTTACACATGACTGATTGTGTTTTGTTTTGTCTTTTTTTTTTTTTTTAAGGGTTCAATTCTTGTCAACATGTTATTTTGATACACGACAGGCATACATGTTACTTTTGGTTCAAAACAGGCATACCCTTATGGTTCAAAACAGGCATACATATTTGTTACTTAAACACAAATTTTTTTTTCTCATATATACCCCGGTGGTTTTATAAATTTCATGATGTGCCCCCTATTGTTTGAATAAGTATCAGAAATGGTACCTTGAGGGTGGCTCAGCCAACCCCTTGGCCAAAATGGGTGGCAGCCACCCCAGATTTTTTTTTTAATTTTTTATTTTATATATATATATATTATTGTATATATAAGAAATCATTAAAAAATAAAAAAATAAAAAAATTGGTAGCCACGTCAGTGCTAAGGTGTGCCACGGGGACAGGTGTCGCGCATGTACACCGACACCTGTAGGATGATGTGGCTGGACGTTAGTTTTGGACGGAAAATTGGACGGAGGTATCATTTTCGTCTTTTCCCATACCACAGGTACCAATTTTGGTACAAAACAAAACATAGGGGACAAAAAATAAAGTTCGTAAAGTACAGGGGTGTCTAGCCTATTTAACCCAAAAAATTACTAAAAAAACCCTACATTATATTATTATTATTATTATTATTATTATTATTTATTTTTAAATCAAACAAAAAAAAATTAAAATAAACAAGTGGGTGGGGTGGTCGGCCACCCACCGTTTACCGGAGGTGGCATCAGCCACCCCCGAGTGGGTTCCGGGGGTGGCCGCGACCATCTCCGAAGCCTATCGGGGGTGGTCGGCCACTCACCGACGAGAACTGGGGGTGCGGGGCCCAGTTGCTTTGGGGGTGGTGCGACCACCCCTGGCGCTCCACAGTGGCTTGGGTGGTCGGCCAGCCACTTTGGGGTTTAGTTTTTTTTTTTTCAACAAAAGATTTGAAAAAAAAATAAAAAAATGAGCTTTTTTTTTTTGAAAAATGTAATATTTACCCCAATGAATAGTTATTCCTCTAATTTTTTAGAAGAATAGGTATTCCTCTTCGTAAGGAAATAGCTATTCCATAGAATAGACCCCTACCAAACTAAAGAATAGTTATTTCTATAGAATAACCATTCTATTCCAGGAGTCTATTCCGCAAACAAAACGGGACCTATATGTTTCGAGAAAATAAAGATATATAGCTATATTTTCTTTTCTACTCTTTTTCAGAATTAAAATTAAAAGATTGGCAAAAATATAAAAAAAGTCTCTTCGACTAACAATCGACTTTAAAATAGCCCCATAAATTTTTAAAGGTACTAAAGTGACCCATTAATCAATCAAAGTGTACCAAAAAAATCACATTTTTTATTATATTCCTATAATATCCATTACCATGACGCCGGTAACGGGACTTTTTTTATATTTTTCCCTGAAAGATTCTATGAGCTGTTTGGATATAGGATTTGTGGAAAATAGCTACAGTTGAATATCTCCATGTCTTCCCCATTAAAACCAAGAAGTTGGAGTGCACCAACCAATATATACAAGGTACAATAATTTGAGGAAAGAAAGATTCGCAGAGTCACCGACATACGTATATACATACATACATAGAGAAGAGGGAAATAAAGGTGGTGATCAAGATTTCCAGAGGGACATGGAAAGGGCATATTCCATGCACTAAAATAATGAGAACAAGAAGACAACTTTTATATATATTGCACGAAATATACTGCCGAATTCCTGTTCATACAAATTAATGGAACCCATCTAAACCAAAGTCTAGTAGCCTCTATGCAAAAATCTTGAAAGACAAAAAGATTTTGTCTCTAAAATCAAGTAATGTCCCCACTCTTTCCTCCATCAGTTGTAGACGAAATGGCATTCATCGAAACCTACCAAAAAAAAAAAATGAATTATTAGTATGAACATGCAATTACATGAAAACACACCATGAGGGAGGGGATGGGGGAAAGAGTACTATATTATCGGTAGGAGTAACGCATACTCTTCACACTGGCCGACATGGTGATCTGTTTTAAGTAGCTTTCGTGTCAATCAATTAAAAAATAAAAAAAGCCACTTATAGTATTACCGTGTGGTATTTAATGGCTGCATCTAAGGCTTACAATTTTTGACACGACCCGCAAACCTAACACGAAATCTATCATATCAAATATTTACATGCATAAATCTATCATACCAAATATTAATGAATAACTAAAATAAGAACAATAAATCAAATATTCATTAACAGCACACAAGTGCTTTAAGAAATGTGACTCACATGTGCCCATCTTTCTCTAAGTATGATCTGTTTTTTTTTTTCTTCTTCTTTTTCTCTCAATTGAGAATTTTCTGAAGCATTGATTTTTTTTTTCTTTTATATGAATCACCACTTGTGATTTTTTAAGGAACTTCACTAAATAATTATTACTGCTTGTAACAATTTTTCCAAGTTCTACCAAGATGAAAAAAAATCTTTCCAATTTAAGCCACAATAAATATGCAAAGTATTAGGCTCAACCAAGTAATAATCAACTATTATTGGCTCATTGTTATGATCAATTTTACGATATGATTATTTTTTTCCGATGCTAAATGAGCTCTAATAGGAACATCAATCATCACAAATATTTTATTCCTAATCAGCATGTTAGGAAAATTGAAAGTTAAATGATATAAATGAAAAAAAAAAATTAATTAGCAAATACTTTTAAAGTATTCATGCTAATCTAGCATTCCATAGCTAACATAAGTGCTAGATGCTATTTCTTTTTTTCTTTTTCTTTTTTTCCAAATAAATCAATCAACATATGCTGCTTATTAGATACAATATTCACATAACTATAATTTTTTCATCAGCTTTAATTCAATCAAGGAGCACCTTCATCACTTGATTTTTCTTCATTTTAATAAATGAAATTGTATATCATGTTTAAAAAAAATCAAGGCATATGAAATATAATTTAATAACTCACAGCGGAGCCAACAGTTTTACTCCAAGATCCTCCAAAATATGCTAAGTCACCACACACCAACTAGGTGTCATAAAAGACGATCAATTCAGCATGCACTCTTGTCTGCAATAATCTTCAGCAAAATGATATTCTTTGCACACAATTAGCAATGTTTATTTTTCTTTTACAACATAAATAATCATTCACATTTGTTATAATTAATCGATGTGAATGTTCTCCAACAAACTCAGCACAACAAAATAGAAATTGCTAAGTTCTAAAAATCTATAAAAGTCTCAACCTTTATTGCAAGATTCGTGACCTAACACGAAAAAATTATTTGACAAGCAAATTAAATAATACAAATTTGAGTTCAAATAATTTAAAAATTCTTTTTGTCAACAATATTTTCACTTCCAATATTTACAAATGAAATCAAGCTTTTCTTCTAACAAACAAATCAGATAATTTTTTTTTTTCTCTCTCATAACAGAGTCTTCCATCTTTTCAATCACTAATTGATTTCATTTTTCTTTTATGCAAATTGCATACCGCAAACTCTAATAGTATTTGACTTCTCATAAATTCAAATATCATTGTTATCACTCTAATCAAAATATTTATGCAACCATCAACACAAATCAACCTTTAAGATTGTTGGAAATAATGTTGGATGGTGCACAAAGTTCTTATTGAAATAAAATAATATCAATATGAAAATTCACAATTAAATAAATAATTGTTACACAAATAATTTATTGAAAATATTACTGTTGATGCCAGACCATATTAATCCAAAGTTATAATATTAAAATAAATACAATACAAGAGATTAAAAATAAAGTAAGGAAAGATCTCACAATGCTATAGAATCACTCAAGAGCGTTGTCCATAAAAGTTGATTCGTGTCTCCCGGAGTGTATAACTCGGTGTGATCGGATCTCTTGACACGCAACCTCCCAGGATTGGACTATAGCGTTTATCTTTGTTCAGGACACACTTCCAAGAACGAAGATCAAATAGAACAACCCTTTAATCAAAGTGGATGAGGGACTTTCAAAATATTTTTTTTTTGTAGAAAAATATTAATATAATAAATGGCCTCATGCCTTGAAGCAAGTATTTTGCAACATATTGTATGGTATTCTCAAAACCTTTTTTAAGCTATATATATATATATATATATATACATATATATACACGTTGGAAGCACAGATTATATATACACGTTTGGAAATGATTAGTTGTAAAAATCATAAATGAAAAAGTTGACCAAACGGTCATGACCTTTTGAAGAATAAAAACCACGAACGTTATCATCATAACGTTTGAAGAACAAGAGCAATAAAAACAAATTTTAATAACTAGGATGATTACTTTTTTCCCATCAACTACTAGACATTGTCAATATGCCCCCATGAATTGACACTTCGACCAAAAAAGAGCATCAAACTACCATCTTTACACACTTTGGCCCCTTCCGTCAAAAAATTTCGTTAATTTGGATAGAATATGCCATTTTTTAGCATTAATTTTAGTTTAATGGCCAAAATGCCCTCTACAGTAATTAATAAAAAAATATTAAAATTAATATATATATATATATTTTTTTTTAAAAAAAAAAACAATTCTAACCGGCAGCCACCCCCTTTGGTGGAGGGGGTGGCGTGCAACCTGGGGTGGCCGTGCGGCCACCTGGCCACCTCAAGGGTGGCTGCCACCACCCCTTTTTCCTTCAGTTTTTTTTTTTTATTATTATTAATTAATTTTTAAGATGAGGGCATTTACGTCATTTTTAAAATTGAGTTAGGACATTTAAGTCTTTGTATGAATTAGACTGACGGAATGGGCCAAAGTGTGTAAAAATGGTAGTTTGATGCTCTTTTTTGGTCGAAGTGTCAGTTCATGGGGGCATGTTGATAATGGCTAGTAGTTGATGGGGGAAAAAGTAATTACCCTTAATAACTAACGACCAAAAACAATTGAAGAAGAAAAAAATAAAAATAAATAAAACTTGTTAATGACCAACGGTCATAACCGAAATCATTTTTTTTTCTTTGCCATAAAAGTTCATGAATATATTTTAATAAATCAGTTTTTTCTCCTTCGCCATAAAAACTCATGAATATATTTTAATACCAAATGGTAAAACATTTAAAGATGGATGGAAAAGAAATCATGTTTGTAACGCACATATTACAACATTATTAGTATGAACATGCAATTACATGAAAACACACCATGAGGGAGTGGATGGGGGAAGAGTACTATATTATCGGTAGGAGTAACGCATACTCTTCACACCGGTTGACGTGGTGATCTGTTTTAAGTAGCTTTCGTGTCAATCAATTAAAAAAGAAAAAAAGATACTTCTAGTATTACTGTGTGGTATTTAATGGCTGCATCTAAGACTTACAATTTTTGACACGACCCGCAAACCTAACACGAAATTAAAATATTAGAGTTGAGGAGTTTAACTCGTTTAATTAAAAGGGTCGAGTTATGGTTGACCTATGTAGCTAATCTTATACGACCCATGCTTCAACATGACTCGAACTTAACATACGACATAATGACAGATAATTTTTTATATGACTCGCGAACCCGATACGAACCTAATACAAAATTAGAGAGTTAGTTAGGGATGAAGAGTTTGAACCTTTAATTAAAAGGGTTTATGATTGACCTATATATATAATCTTGTACACATGTCTAGACACACGAACACGAATTGACACCCCTGACTGCATCTAACTATAGAGCATGATTCTAATTAGGGTTGTCCAAAAGAGAGCAAGCTGTATATACTCTATCCACATGAAATTTGATCTCATCACCACTCTGTACAAGAACGTAGTACTTGCAAAATAATTTAGAAGTTAACTTTTGTCAACAAGGGATTAATTTGGATGGATGGAAACAGAATCCAGAATCCAGAATGCATGTAGTGGAGGTGGGGACAGCACAACCATATCTATACTCATAGAAGATTAATTTGGATGAATTGGAGCTAATTTTTTTTTTTTTTCTAACCAAAAAAGGCAAGCTGGGGAGATTAATTGTAGCTATTCTAGACAGTGAGAACTGCATGCGCTCCCTCAGTCTAATTAAGCCATAGCTTGACTTAGCATATCAAGACATCAGTAGGATCTAATAGGGGCGGAGCCAGGTTTCAAACATTGGGGGGGGCCAAATTGAGAAAAAAAAACTTTGAGGGGCCAAAACTAAGAAAATAAAAAAAAATAAGGGGTAAAATTATTATTATTATTATTTTATTTTTTTTTTTCAGATTTTTTTTTTTTTTTTTGGGGGGAAACTCTTTGGCTTGGTGGGGGGGCCAGGCCCCCCCAAGCCAAAGAGTAGTTCTGCCCCTGGGATCTAAGACGGTTAATACTAATAGGCGACTCTCACCCTAGTACATGTCCAACCACTTTAAAAATTTTCTTGAAACCATTGAACCATCGACACCACTAACAGTGAATTGGAGCAGCTAATTTAATTAATTTGCTCATAGATATATCGATAGATATAACAATTGTAATAATTCTGAAGATATTATACAATTAATAGTAGTATTTCCAATGAAATTAGTTTGCTCATATCTCATATAATTAATGATCCTATAATTTTCCGCTATTTACTGCAACTTTTGAGCAACATAATTAAACATACTCACGAACACATGCATGCACAAACATGAAAACAACTTTAAGGACTTTGATGTATGATTTACCTTTGGTTATAGTGGAGAAAAGTTCATTCTTCGATCAGGACGTGGTAATTAATCATCATGTTACTTCAACGTGTATACTATTTAAGCAGAGGCGGTTTGAGGTGCTAAATTTGAAACAGAAATGAGGCCTAAGTGTATCTTGAGGCAGTAAAGGTTAACAAGCAAACTGATCTATGTAAAGGACCTAGCTTTATAGCAAAGAAATTGGAAATGATAACGTAATTTACATAAAAATAAACAAACGAATTCCACCTCTGGGTCTTTTCAATCTTCAAGCAAATATCGGTTTCTTCTGGCACTAAAAGCAAATCTCTGTATAACAAGGCAAATAGAGAGGATTAGAATTGGGTGACTAGCAAACAAAGTTTTCATATTTACATGATACAAATTTGGGAATATATTATTGGAAAAAAGAGAAAAGGAATAAAATTTTGGTGCATATGTTTTTGATTCTTAACTGAGAATATCTGCCAATAGGCTTTTATCCCCGTGAGGAAACGAATATATGTGGGCTTCGTTGATCCACTGGCAGGAACTGATCTGATGTTTGGAACAAGGTATTCTGCAACCTGTGAATCCCACACCAGAGAAGGGTTAAAGAAATGGAATACAAAGAAAAGAAGCAAAAAATCAATAGATCTACATACATTAACATACGTCAGGCTAGCCAAGTACTGTTTACTCCTCTCTCTCTCTCTCTCTCTCTCTCTCTCTCTCTCTCTATATATATATATATATATATATATATATATATTTGGTTTTTTTTTTTTTTTTTTGGTAGGGGGAGTGGGGGTGGGGTTGGTGAATCAAACAGCCATAGTAAGCAACAGAATGTGGCATAGCCCGGTTGATGCAGAATCTTATAGTTTAGGATCTAAATGACTAAAATTTGAAGACCGCATTTGTTTCAGCGTAAAATATTTTTCATAATCTTTTATATTTAGTGCAACCAGAAAATACAAGTAAACAGAAAATGTTTTCTGAGTGAAAGGAAACTAACCTTAATAGGCATAAAATGGCTTATGCTTCTGCAAAGCAGAAATCAATTTCTGCCCTTAAAGTTACCACAAAAAACCCCTCTCATTCTCTTTCCCCCTTTTGACTGATCCTATCTCATGCCCTTCTACCATGGCCAGCATATCCATGGCCCCAAAATTCAAAAATACAAATACAACTATCGGCCACCCCAACTCCAAGAGCATTACACCTCCCAACCATTGATGGCCACCCACGGCATAAATTCTCTGGCCTAGGGCCCGCAATATAAGTCCAATGCCTATGTCATGCTCCTCCGTACATGCACTTATCTCTGAATCCAGCATTATCGTACAGGCCATACCAGAGAAAAAGAGCGGCTTCAAGACCAGCCTGTCGAGCCAGAATATCTTCTAGGCTAGACTGGGACTCATCAGCCCTTGCACTCACTTTTGTTTTTTGGACTTGATTGGTGTAATTGGTTTTGAATCAGTTAAATTTGATAATTTAAGTTGGATTGATTGTATATTTTGAATTGGGCTTGAGCAAATTGCGGTGCTTTTTGGGAGTTTTTGGCTGAGGGATAAGAAGTTTCTACTTTTGAGTTGTTTCAGGTATGGTGATGAGTACTAATTTTCTATGTGCCAAACAAAAGGAAGTTTTCAGGATCATTTCCAGTATTTAAATTAAGCAACAGAAAATTTCATATTCAAATAGAAACAGTTTTACATTAAAGCAAACATAGGCTCACAATTTTTGGGCTGGTTTAAGGGAAATAAGTAGCTCCATTACATAAATCTTCTATCAAGAGAGAAGAAAAGAAATATTTGTTTCTTTGGACCATTCAAGAGGGACCAAAAATAAGAACCAGCAGCTTCTTTTCCATGTTTTGTAGGCCAGATTTGCTGCCATCTGTGATGCAGCCAGCAAGCTTTGATTTCATGTTTGTGGGTGTCTTTAATATTGCTTAAAGTTCTGGAGGATTATTAATTAATCTAGTTTTAGTTAAGTATTTTACTTTGTAGTTTGTACTGAGTTTAAGACAGTCAAGAGTTTGTATGTGAGTCAATAAGTCTCATCTGAATTTTTGACTGCTTGCTCATGGAAATAGAAGAATTTATTATGCCAGTTGTCTCTAGAGTCTTGGAACTAGGAGACTATTACTTACCAAACATGGGAGTGATGGATGAGAAGAAGAGTCCCGCCAGTAATAAACAAGCAACAGTGATGGGAGTTATTATAAGGGTTCATCTATTAGAGTTTATTAGTAGAGAATAAATGATATTGTGTTAAAGTATTGATTAAATGATTAAATTTACCTTTTCCTATCAGCTTAAGCTTTTAGGACAAGTTGTGATTTAAAATGGTATCAAAGCCAAAGGTCTTGAGTTCGAATCTTGACTCTGTTATTTACCCCCATTTCAATTAAATATTCCACGTGTTGAGCCTCACCTATTAAAAGGAAGTCTGAGCCCACACGTGAAGGGGGGGGGGGGAGGTGTTAAAGTATTGATTAAATAATTAAATTTACCTCTTCCTATCAGCTTAAGCTTTTAGGACAAGTGATGATTTAACAGAGGGTACCAAAAGTGAGAAGATGTCAAAACTCCAACTGTTGACATCTAGGTTTGAGGAAATCAAAATGCAGGAATATTAAACCTTTGGTGAGTTTTATACTCAGTTGTGTGACATTTTCAACTCGAGCTATGGCCTTGGTGAAATAATCTCTGAGATCAAGGTTATCTCTACAATCTTGAGATCTCTTCCTAAGCGATTTGATTCTAAAGTGACTGCCATTGAGGAAAGCAAGGATTTGAATTCCCAAAAAGTGGATGATCTTGTAGGATCTCTAATAACCTATGAAAGTAGAAGGTTTCAGCCTAAGAAAAAGAAAAATGAGATCCTCCAAGAAGGATAAGAAGGTTGTTGTTGAATCCTTCGACTCTAAAGTTATGTTTCTGCCGACTAGGAACTTTCACAAGTTACTCAAGTCTTCTAAGAGGTCAAGTAGGACCTCTTCTGCTGTTCCTTCTAAGAGGGAGTTGTGTGCTATGTTTCTTCTTTAGAAGTTTCTGTTAGAGAATATATTTCCTATCAATATAGGAAATATATTATATTGTTATTGTATATTTTATATTACGATACTTTCCTTTATAAGATTTGATTGTAATCTTGATGGTAGTCAAATCACATTGATTTGATTACCATACTTATCTACCCAAAACCTCCTATAAATAGGAGTCTCATGTATTGTGAAAGCATCAAGCAATAAGTGCGACAATGTAGCCCTTTGGGCTTTACCCTATAGACCTAAGTCATAGACTGAACCACGAAAAATTTCTTTATCTATTTTATTATTCGGCAATCTTTATTTTTCATTTGTTTATGTTTTCTTTCATGGTATCAGAGCCATAGGCTAACGCCAGTGTTTTTTGATCCAATGATCCTGAAAAAGAAAAAGAAAAAAAGCAGCTTTTCTCGGTGCAGATGTACGATGTGGTGTTCAATACCTTCAGTTCTCCAAAGTCCAAAGGCCTGGAAATCCATTATTCTGGCAACGAGAGTAAGAGCTACCACACGAATTCCTAGAGCCATTTGGTTCTCAATTTCTTCATCACTGTTAAGCATGCCCTTCAGCGAATCAGTTCAGCCTACCTTCTCAGCACAGCAACCATGGCCGTCTTCGCACAAAGATAAAGCTCTCCGGCCAGATCTTGCCACAACAGTCAGCCAACAGCCATTTGCCGCCGACCTTCTAGTTTCCGCCGATGACCCACTGCTGCACTGCACGCATCGCCTCCGTCAAACTCATGTTTCTCTCCTGTTTTGTATGCGTTCGGTAGTCAATGTGTAGATGCAAGGTTCAAGATTTTGTTGGTATAGATGCAGGTGTGAACCAAAAAAAAAAAAAAAAGGTTCTTCTGGAGGCTAGGTGTAAATTATTCTTTTCCTTGTTTCAAGTGAACCTATCAAACCCTAAAGATTGTAAGGGTGACAACAAAGATTAAAAAAAAAAAACCGAGAAGAAAAAAAAAGAAAAAATCAAAAGAGGCCAAGTTGCCCATATTATTTTGGGCATTTGTTGGCTCATTATTTTGGTCATTGTTGGTCCAATTATTGACCCAGACCCATTTTTTGGCCTTTGTGGTATTGTTTAAAAATCCAAGCTCATTTCAGCCCATAGTTGGCTTTCATTTCAGCCCATAGTTGGCTCTTATTTTGGCCCATAGTTGACCCATATTTTTTGGCATTTGTAGTATTGTTTAAAACCCATGCCCATTTTAGCCCATAGTTGGCTTTGATTTTGGCTCATAGTTGGCCTATTGATATTTTTAAGTCGCATCTCCATTGTCGCCGACTTCCTCCAGTCATAGTTGGCCTATTGATTTGATTTTGGCCCATAGTTGGCCTATTGATATTTAAGGCGCATCTCCACTGCCACCGACTTCCTCCAGTCATTGTCGTCGACTGTCGTCAATCGTTGTCATCTCCAAAAGAAGAAGAAGAATTTATTGCAAACTCAAACTTCCAGAATCCTTGCACCTTGAGTTTGAGAGGGGATGTTAGAGAATATATTTCCTATCAATATAGGAAATATATTATATTGATATTGTATATTTTATATTACGATACTTTCCTTTATAAGATTTGATTGTAATCAGATTTGATGGTAGTCAAATCACATTGATTTGATTACCATACTTATCTACCCAAAACCTCATATAAATAGGAGTCTCATGTATTGTGAAAGCATCAAGCAATAAGAGCAACAATGTAGCCCTTTGGGCTTTACCCTTTCCACCTTGTTTATTTTGTTTAGATGTTCTCATTATATATCTTTTTTATTCAGTGACCTCTGTTTGATGATATGTATTGTGATAGTGTGAGTTTTGTACCTCCCTGAGATGTACCTTATGAGGAAGCAAGCGATGTCACCTAAGTTTCTTGCGTCATTTGTGACCAAAAAAAAAAGAAGTGGTTAGTTGTGTTGGACACCTGCTAGGGAGAGGCTGCTCATATTAAGGGAGAGTTGACACAGAGCAATTTTGTTAATAATGTATCTTTTGTTATATCTCATGTATTTCTTGACATGTTTTATGGGATGTTTTGATACAATTGTCGACTCTCCTTCCCTTTGCATGTCTTCTGATATGGGGAGAATGTTTGATGTGCTCTCGTCTATTTGTTTCTATCTTGGCATATTTCTTTGTATGCCCCTTTGCCCTTGTGACAAAAAGGGGGAGAGATTATGGGGTTATGGGGTTTGTTCCTTCACTAACCTGTTAGCATAGATGTTATTCACTTATGGTTTATCTACTTGCGAATGATGTGATTAATCATTTCTATTCCCCATGCGTTTAATGAGTTTGTTCAATGTTTGTAGAGAACGGGTACATTGCACTTCTACAATCAATCTTAGTATAGTAGTGGTTTGTTAGACTGGGATGGGATTGTAATAAGTTGTTTTCTCTGTACTTTTGTTGAGTCTCTAATGTATGTAAGTTTTGTCACCGAATGGCAAAAGCGGGAGATTGTTAAGTTTTAGAAATTGGATTCATTCGGTGTTCAATATCTTACATGTAATATCTTTCATCACCTAAGGTTTCGGTGTGAAAATGTCAAGTGATTGGGTCGTTTTGTTTTTTCCGTTCAAAGCCCGTCAAGACGGGAACGTGATGTGGGGTTGCAAAGAAGTCACTATCTTCTCCCATTCAAAGCCCGTCAAGACGGATATATGGCGCAAAGCCACAAAGAAGCTACTGCCTCACTCCGTTCAAAGCCCGTCAAGACGTGAAAATGACGCAAAGTCAAAGAAATTTTATGGCTTGTCCCGTTCAAAGCCTGTCTTGACGTTACCTAAAAAAGCTGTTAAATGTCAGAGAGTTAGCGATGAAACCTAGCTACGCGTCTTGACACGATTCCTTTCTTATTGACTTGATGCCGTAGAGCTGCTCTAATTTGAAGGCCAAAATGGAGTATTCTTGGGGCTCATATAAATAGATCTTGTTGCTCACTTTGAGGGTTAAGCAAGCAAATTGAATAAGACCTAGAGAGAGATTCTAGAGGTATCTTGCTTCATTACATCTAGATTCCAAGAGAGAATGTGTATAAAGCCTTGAGCTTTCCCTCTCTTGATGTTTTGATTTCATTCTTCAAACCGTGTCATACACAACATTCATTCACCAAAGAGTCTACCAATGGATCGGAGAGAAAAGGCACTTGAAGAAGATTGGCTAGCTTGGAGGCAAGCAAGAAAACTTATTGTCATACAGTCTTAAATTTACAAAGGGATTGTAAGTATCTATGTCTGCATTTTGGATCTTCTTTGTGATAGTGGTTTTCTGAGTGTTTGACTGCCTTAGAGTGGTTTTTTCCCTGATTTGTTCAATGAGTTTCCACTTCGTAACAAAAATATTTGTATTTTGGTTGTGATGTTTTATTTTTGAGTACTGCAATTTTTTTTTCTATATATATATACATCGCCTGCGCATTTGTTCTTGGGGGTTGAACCGTTCCTTGGGTTAACAACATGAAGGAGCTTCCATGAGTTGGCATCATTTTATAGATGGTTCATATGCAATTTCAGCAGTTTAGTAGCTCCTATTACAGATTGTATGAAGACAAATCAGAAGTTTCATTGGACACCTGGGGCTGAAGAAAGTTTTTGATAATTAAGAAAGACGTGTGAAGCACCTATTCTTGCCTTTCCAGATTTTGGGAAGGTATTTCAAGTTGATCGTGACACTTCACTTGTGTGTATTGGAGCTGTATTAAGCTAAGAAGGGAGGCCCATTGCTTTCTTTAGTGAAAAACTTAGAGGTGCACGGCTTCAATGGAGTACTTATGACATAGAACTTTTATGTGGTTGTTTGAGCGATATGGCACTACTAGAGTGCATACATAGCACAACGTGAATTCATTCTTTATTCTGATCGTGAAGCTTTGAAATACATTAAAGGGCAGTCCAATCTAAACAGGAAGCATGCCAGCTGGGTCAGCTATCTTGAGCAATTCAATTACACATTAAAACATAAGGCTGGAATTCACAACAAAGTTGCTGATGCGCTGAGTCGCAGAGCCTCTCTTTTATCCACCATGGGTGTGGAAGTCAAGGGATTTGATACATTTAAAGAACCTTACCAGGAAGACTCTTATTTTGGTCCTATTCTGAAACAAACCATGGTTGGAAAGCAAGCTGATTATACTCTTCAAAATGGCTTCCTTTTCAAAGAAAACCAGCTATGTATCACAGAGTGTTCATTGCGTGAGAAGATTGTCAAAGAACTGCATGAAGAAGGGCATTTTGGCCGTGGTAAAACTATGGCATTGATAAGTTCATCTCATTGGTGGCCTAAACTGAAATGAGATGTTACAAGATTTGTTAGTGTGTCAAATATCAAAAGGAAAATATAAATACTGGCTTATACACCCCACTTCCTACTCCTACTTCAGCATGGGAAGACGTGAGTATGGATTTTGTTCTTGGTCTTCCTCAGACTCAAAGGCGAGTTGATTCAATTCTGGTTGTGGTGGACAGACTTTTAAAAATGGCCCATTTTATCCGATGTCATAAAACTAGGGATGCAACTAATGTGGCCAGTATCTTCTATAAAGAGGTGGTTCATTTTCATGGTATTCCACGCACCATCACCTCAAACAATAACCCAAAATTTATGAGCCATTTTTGGAGGACCTTATGGAGGTTGATTGGGATTAAGTTATGCTTTAGTAGCTCATATCACCCGCAATCCAATGGGCAAACTGAAGTTATTAACCTCAATTTGGGAATACGCTGTCTTGCAAGGGACAAGCCTAAAGAGTGGGTTTAGCATTACCACATGCTAAATTTGCATTCAATCGGTCTCAAATTCGAATCACTAAGTGCAGCTCATTTGAGATTGTCTGTGGTCAGAATCTAAATGGTATTTGATAGGCTTTTAATGTTGGCAAATTTAGTGTCAAAACATGTTTTCTTGTAAGCATTAGGTTTAGGGTTGAAGAGGCATCGAAAGTTGAAGTTGGGAAGAGCTCGT
The DNA here is from genome assembly GCF_958979055.1 of Alnus glutinosa. Classification (NCBI taxonomy): domain Eukaryota; kingdom Viridiplantae; phylum Streptophyta; class Magnoliopsida; order Fagales; family Betulaceae; genus Alnus; species Alnus glutinosa. The sequence continues at coordinate 4,327,351 of NC_084895.1, read as the reverse complement.
TGATCCCTTGGCCTATGCTCGATGAACTGAGGTGATGTAGAGGTATTACTACTGGAGAGGGTCGGTCCATCCCTTGATCGACCGAGGTAGATAAGTTTGCATATTATACTTGAAACCCTAATGGCTCTATCGACCGAGCTTGTGGCTCAGTCAACCAAGACCAGTTGTTGAGAGTTTGAAATTAGATTGACTTTGACCTAAAACCATGATCTTTCCCCTCTCTATATAAGCCTCACATGCCATGACTTTCATAGACCTAGAGGCAATATTTCAATTGTTAAGGAGAGGTTTTTCTTTGTTCTTGAGCTAAAATAGATCCAAACCTTCTCCTAGTTAATTCTCCTTATTCAAACCACAAAAAAGCTTACAACCACCAGAGTGTTGAGTTGAAGCAGGCGAGGTTCGTTCGTGAAGGTGATATATAAATAAGAATGTCAGAGGTTCTGGAGTCATTGTGGTGGCAGGTGAACGCATCATTTACCAGGCTTGCAAGATTGAGTCTTCAAAGTTACAAAGTAATTCTATAGTGAATGCCTTTGGGGTTGGATGGTCCCCGGAATGGTTTTACTTTTGAAGAGTTCCTCAAAAGATTTTCACTTCATCGTCAAATCTGTGTTCATTTATTTTTCTGCTTATTGTGATTGTGGTGACTATAACTGTGGTAATTGAATTGATTAACAGCTGGTGTGGTAAATTGAGTTATTAACAACTTGGGATCTAAAATTTGGAATTTCAGTGTTCCTGACCTAGCTCTCATTCCAAATCCAAGTGAACAAGAGAGTTGAAGAGATGGCTGATTAAATCAAGTCCATCCATGAAGAAGTTAGGAAAAGAATTGAAGATTGCAATTTGAGGTATAAAACAACAGCAGATCAACATCGCAGAAAGGTTATCTTTGAAGTAGGGGATAAGGTTTGGGTAATCTTTGTAAGGTTTCCAATTGGTGTTTACAGCAAGCTAAGAGATTGGAAAGTTGGTCCGTGCAAAATTATTAAAAGGGTAAATGATAATGCTTGGCAGCTAAAACTTCCAAGTCATCTTAATACCTCATATGTGTTCACTGTCAAGCACCTAATTCCATACAAGGGTGACCCTTTTGAGAACAAGGATGATGATAACTCAAGGTCGAGTTTTCTTCGACTGGGGGAGACTGATGCAGCCAGCAAGCTTTGATTTCATGTTTGTGGGTGTTTTTAGTATTTCTTAAGGTTCTGGCAGCTTATTAATTAATCTAGTTTTGGGGCAGCTATGCTATTTAGTTATTTTATTTTGTCATTTGTGCTGAATTTAGGACAGCCAAGAGTCTTTATGTGAGTCAGTAAGTCTTATCTGACTTTTTGATTGCTTGCTCTTGGAAATATCAGTATTTACTATGCTAGTTGTCTCTAGAGAGTCTAGGAACTTGGGAGATAATTATTATGAGATGTCGAGTTAAATAAATTGGTTCTGAAGATTGTAAGACAGACTTTTCTGAGTAAACAAAACTATTACAGAGAATTATTCTCTACAGCCCTACTTTGGGTTTGCGTCTTTCCATCTACTTCCTCTACCTTTTTCTTTCTATGCTCTGAATCAGTTTCAACCGTCCTTAGTGTACTCTGGACAGCATCAGTCTGCCACCTGCCTCCGCCCACACACTCACCGCCATCCTCGCCCTCTTCTCTGCCGCCTCCACTCCTTGCTCACCACGCGTGTGCTTCATCAGCTGCCTTCTCTACGCGTATGTAACGCACTGCCCCTTGAGTAGCAGATCAAAAGTGCCTATGCATATCCCCTCCCAACTCCAGCTTCTTCTCTACCTCTTCATAACCAGTGCTCACTTTTTTGTAATCAGAGGCTTCTCCACCAAGCGTCCTCCCAACTCTCAACCTAAGTTCACATATATGTGTTTAAGTGAATGCTGGGATGAATCTACTGGGGCCCTTCACAGTCCAGCCCTTCCCCCACTAGACTAAATTTCTACATCTGTCCCTAAGTGAATGCTTTGGAAGTGTGTTCTTCAAAGTTAAATGCTTTCTTCTTTGAATGTAAGCATGCCTCATGTGAATAAATAAATGTGCATGGCATGTAGTCTACAAACTCACTTAAGCATAGACCATAATCACAGAGGATCTGATTGACTTCTCCAATTCTATACCCATACCGTCAATTTGACTGTAATTGAAAGATATATTTTGTCAATCACATAAATTTATTGACCATTAATGAGCAATGGCTTGTTAATGACCATAAAACACATCGATAACCAATATATCATAACAGAGATACATAGATCAAGCTTACCACTTCAGCTGGTTCTGCCAAAATATTAATGAAAAACTTGGCCTGCAATAAAGGAAATGAATAAATTTGGGGACCAAAAGACAGAAGACCAGAGACAAAGATATATATATATATGCCCATTCAAACCTGCTTTGTGTTTGCACCAGACATAAGAAGATCAGTTGTGACCATTCCTGGCTGCAGCACCCAAAGAAAAGAAATAAGGACCGAGAAACAGTAAATAGACATGTGTCCAGGCCAGGGACCTTGGATGACATTGCCTTGGAACCATGGAACCAAAAGCTGGCAAGTTTATCAGTAACACTCTATAAATCATGAAGATATTTAAGGAAGAGTAAAATGGGGGAAAGAAAGGCAATTACATATACCCATGAATCAAAGCATATGCAAAGGATATAAATGAATAAAAAAATTCTCTAGGCGGGTGTAACATACCCAAAAATGAAGCCAACAGTCAATTCTGAGAGTGTTTATGGGTATGAGAAGTCAACTTCTAGCCTAACAAGTGCAACTTTCTTTTTGATAAGTAATCAACAAATATCATTGAAAGCGTAATATCTAAGTACACATGAAGTATAAAAAGGAAACACCTAACTAGAAGTAGCCAAAAAAAAAGGAAATCACTATAACTAATCATCAAAAGAGACACATAAGCAGCTGTCGACATATACAAAGTTAGAAGAATAAGGCTTTAATTTCCTCCAAAGTCCTCTCCTAGTCTTAGGTTATGCCTAGACGTGTAGCCGATCTATATGCTTGTTGGTGGACCTCTAGCAGTCCGCGGAGTGCTACTGTGTGGAAGATGGTGCCTACGTGCCTTTTATGGTGTTTATGGAGGGTAAGGAATGGTGCCTTTATTCCTTTTATGGTTCCTTCTGCCATTCCTCATAACCCAACGAGTGCAACTTTTAACAAGGATAATCTTACAATACCATAGTAGTGTGGTAACATGAGGTCTTTGCAGAAAACTTAACTGCATGGTAGTGACTTGCATGCAGTATATTATTATTCAGCAATTTGATAGAGTTGAGAATATGTCCTTATGTAACATAATCTAGAATCATTAATTTATTTGTTGACAATAATTTGATAATGTATGAGATCAATTTACTTAATTGGTATCATACTCAATATCTGACGTTACTTGTTATAGTATTATAGCATATTAGTTAATCTGCCTACATAAATGTATGGCAGTGTGATTATATATATAGAGAACCGAATCACCTAGATAATCACTAGATGTGATTTACATGAATTTAACTTATATCATAAACTATCTAACTTATCTCATAACTATAGAGACCTAGTTTATCACAACTCAACTAGTCTAGAGTTTATCTATAGAGGAAGAACCTTGATCTAACTCTAACACTTTGGTGTTATCACTAGTCGATAAGGAATCTAATCCAATACACCCCCTCAAACTCGACGTGGGAGCTGCACGTTGAGGTTGGATTGAAGCATGATGAACCTGGCAGCACTAACAGGCTTTGTAAGAATGTCGGCCAACTGATCTTTCCCAGAGATAAAACAGACTTCTAGAGACTTTTTGGCAACCATGTCTCTGACAAAATGATAATCAATCTCTATATGCTTTGTGCAAGCATGATAGATAGGATTTGAAGTGAGGTATGTGGCGCCAATGTTGTCACAATACAAGACTGGTTGTTTTGGAGATGTGACACCGAGTTCACGGAGTCGAGTTTGAATCCATGTTAATTCAGCGGCTGCATTGGCAATTGCTTTGTACTTAGATTCAGTGCTGGAGCGTGAAACCGTTGGTTGTTTCTTGGAGCTCCATGATAGAATGCTTTTACCAAGAAGAACACAATAACCAGAGGTGGAGCGCCTGTCATCCGGACAGCTAGCCCAATCTGAATCTGAGTAAGCAGTGAGTTGCTTGGAAGAGTTCTTGTAGATGTAGAAAGTATGAGAAATTGTGGACTTCAAGTAACGCAGGATGCACTTTACTGCAAACCAGTTAGAGTCCCTAGGATCTTGCATAAATTGTGAGACCTTATTGACTACGAAGGCAATATCAGGGCGAGTGATTGATAGATATTGAAGGGATCCCATTGTGCTTTGGTATAGAGTCGGGTTTGTGATGTTTGAACCTTCAAAACGACTAAGAGTGGTGGAAGCCGACATAGGAGTAGAGATAGGCTTTGCAAGCAACATATTGGTCTTTGTGAGGAGATCATAAATGTATCTTTGTTGTGAAAGATGAAGACCATCATGATGCCATGTAGCTTCAACACCAAGGGAAAAATTGAGATGGTCGAGGTCCTTGAGTGCAAAGGAGGAGTGAAGATCATTGATGAGTTGAGAGATAGCTGTTGGATGTGAACTTGTGATTATGATGTCATCAATGTATATGAGCACAAAGATGGTGATGCCTTGAACTTTGTAAATAAACAAGGACGAATCTAACTTGGAACCGGTGAATTTCAGATCAAGTAATCAAGCACTTAGGCACGAAAACCATGCGCGTGGGGCCTGTTTTAAGCCATACATGGCTTTGCGTAGCTTGCAAACAGCTGCTGGATGTTGAGGATGCTGAAATCCAGGAGGTTGGGCCATATATACCATTTCTTGAAGAAGACCATGGAGAAATGCATTGTTGAAATCCACTTGCCGAATGTCCCAACCTGCAGAAACAGCAATGGAAAGCATAGTATGACTGGTGATAGGTTTAACTACTGGACTATATGTTTCACAAAAGTCAATCCTAGGTTGCTGGTTAGTAGACGAGCCTTGTACCGTTCAATGTCCCCATTAGCTTTCATTTTAATCCTGAAAACCCATTTAGAACCAATGATATTCATGTATGGGGAGAATGGGACAAGAGACCATGTTCCATTTTTTAGAAGAGCATCAAATTTGGCATTCATTGTTGCACGCCAGTTAGGTTGTTTGCTGGCTTGAGAAAAACAAGTAGGTTCATCTTCATGTGTTGTTATGGAAGCTGTGAGAGCTTGAGGAGGTGGATACTTCACCCTGCCACCAGTGAATTTGTAAGGTTTGACAATCATATTCTGAGACCGTGTGGTCATGCCATGGACTCGGGCTGGAAGGACTGACATGGGTTCAGGTGAAGGAGCTGACTCGGAATTAGGGGGAGATTCAAAAGAAATTATATGTTGAAGGGTTGGGGAGGTAGTGACTGCTGCTGTGGGAGATGATGCAGAAGTTGATGGATTTGGAAGAGTAATATTGGGTGTATCATGACAAGAATCAGAAGATTGAGGAGTTAATGAGTGAACAAAAGCAATAGATATAGATGAAGGGGTTTTAGGAGAAGAGGAGATTCTGTTTGGAGTTGAAGTTGAGAATGAAAAGTTATTTTCATTGAAGACAACATGTCTTGCAAAGTAAACTCTACCGGAGTGAATATGGAGGCATTTATAGCTAAGATGGTTTTTGCTATATCCAATGAACACGCAAGAAGTGGAGCGGAAGGAAAGTTTTGAGGAGTTATTGGTTGGAGAAATGGACAGCATTCACAACCAAAGATTTTCAACAATTTGTAATCTAGAGTGATGTGAGAGAGACACTCATATGGAGACTTTTTCTTTGTTACTTTAGAAGGGAGTCGATTGATGAGGTATGCTGCTGTTTCAAAAGCCGAGTCCCAAAAGGTAAATGGAACACTGGCAGTAGCAAGAAGGGATAAGCCAGTTTCAACTATGTGGCAATGTTTTCTTTCGACAGTTCCCATTTGATGATGGGTGTGGGGACAGCTTAGTCGATAAGAAACTCCCATGGAATTGACTGCAGTTTGAAGTGGTCGAAATTCACCACCATTATCACTTTGGACAGATATGATTTTAGTATTAAAAAATGTTTCAACAAGTTGTTCGAAATGAAGAAAAGGAGCATACACTTCCAATTTAGTTGCAAGAGGAAAGAGCCAAGTATACTTGCTAAAATCATCAACCACACTTAAATAAAATCGGTTGTTGTTTAAAGAGTTTATAGAGGCAAGGCCCCATACATCAAGAAACAACAATTGGAGAGGACTATTTGAGATAGAAGGAGATTAACTAAAATGAAAACGATGACTCTTGCCTTGTTGACATGGAGAACAAACGGAGAAAGACTTTGAAGGAAACACGAGCAGCTTTCTGGAATGAACTTGGTTGACAATAGGAGATGCAGGATGGCCAAGCCTGAGATGCCACTGATCCAAGGAGACCTTCTCACCAATGAAGGCAACAAGAGACCTAGAAGAGGAAGCAGAAGAGGATGGCCATGGATAGAGGCCAAGCTTACTCGGGCCTTGGAGGAGCAGCTGACGAGTTCAATCCTTAACATAGAAAAAAGTATGATGAAATTCAACAAAGACATGGTTATCACGTGTGAATTGATTAACAGAGATAAGGTTTTTATGTATGAGGAACATGAAAGAGAGAAAACAAATGAAAGTTACGTGAGGGAGTAGGTAAGAGTCCACGACCAGAATTTAAGATATGCAAACCTTGCCCATTGCCTACTCCGATTTGGTCAGTGCAAGTGTAGTCCTCAGCATGCATGTTGAGGTTGGAGACCTCATTAGTGAGATGAACATTGGAGCCAGTGTCATGATACCATTGGGAATCTGATGCAGAAGGGACAAAAACCAAGTTGGCATTCATTGGAGAATTTTCGGCCTGAGATCCTTGCTCAAACAGGAACCAGCAGGTGGCAGCCGTGTGGCCTTGCTTGTGACATACCTGACAGATGGGACGTTGGCATGGGTCAGGACCAAAAAAGGAGTATTGCTGAGGTGGCCCTCGACCACGGCCACTCCCCCTGCCACAAAAGAAGTTGGTGTTGCGATATCCCAAGTTGGGGCCACGATTGTCCCTCGAATAGGAAGGGCTTTGACATTGAGCAGTGTTGGCAGTAGAGATGTTCAGTTCAAGTGCTAATTTATGGTTTCCAAGACGCAGCTCATAGGACAACATGTAGCCATAAAGATCAGTGAGAGGGATAGAATCTTGCCTTGTAGTGACAGAGGTAACAAGAGGATCATAGTCGGCACCCATGCTAGAAAGAATGTGGGAGATTAATTTTGAGTTGTCAATGGGCTTGCCAATGGCAGCCAAGAGATTAGCAAACCCTTGTGCTTTCTGGAAATAAGCAAAGACGGGTTGGCACCTTTCTTCAGGTTCGAGAGCTGCTGCTTGAGTTGGAGAATACAAGATTGAGATTGAGCAGTGAAAAGAGTTTCCAAGGTAACCCAGACTTCACGGGATGTAGAGAGGCCGATAACATGAGGTAAGGTTTCCACGGACAAGGTGGGGATAATGGCACTGAAGATCATTCGATCTTGATGATACCAGGGTAAATGATCTGGATTGGTAATGAGAAGACCAGAGGTGCAGTCGGGAATGAGTTTGGGAGGCTGTGGATTGGTTCCATTAACATAGCCGAACAAGTTTTGGCCCTCTAAGAAAGGAACCATAAGAAATTGCAAAAGGATATAATTTTCTTGGGTGAGTTTTTCAGAGATGTGATGATGCACATTCTGAATAGGTATTGATGTTGTAGGAGAAGCAACAGTGATGGAGATAGGAGGGGGGGTTGAAACAGGAGGGGAAGTGTGAGTAGAATCAGTTTTAGAAGTTGGAATAGCCAAAGAACTTGGTCTTGAAATGGCTCTGATATCATATAGGACTATAGCATATTAGCTAATCTGCCTACATTAATGTATGGCAGTGTGATTATATATAGAGAGAACCGAATCACCTAGATAATCACTAGATGTGATTGACATGAATTTAACTAATATCAGAAACTATCTAACTTATCTCATAACTATAGAGACCTAGTTTATCACAACTCAACTAGTCTAGAGTTTATCTATAGATGAAGAACCTTGATCTAACTCTAACACTTTGATGTTATCACTAGTCGATAAGGAATCTAATCCAATACTTGTCAGGCACCAGCTTAGTCTCCATGTCTGATACGCATTTAGACGAGTTTCTGAAGAATTTTTTTTTTTTTCCTACCAAATAGTGGAAACTATTTTCAGATGATTGCTCAAAATGACGGATAGCCTAACAAGATAGTGCCCAGCTAGGTGCACTAAAGATGACCAGTATCAAATTTATCCGAGTTGAGTACATGATACATTTGTAAAATATTAACATCTTTTTAAAAAACTGGAAAATTTTAATAAAGCTCCTAGAGCTGAGGCTTAATACACAAGTCAGATAACATGCTGTGTATCTATGACATTGTAGTAGCACTTCTGAACTATGATTTTAATTAAAAAGAACCAATCAATGGACAAGTTAAACTGCCCTAGACTAAATTTTCACAATAATAAACTATCTGTTGCAAGTGTTCTTTGACTAATAATGTTCTGCTGCAGAATTTCTGCATGTAGAAGTTAAAGATAAGTTATTACATAGGCATAGTAAAACATACCGATAAATTATGCACTAACACGTTTTTAACATCTTGCATCTGCAGTTCAGCCTGTGAAAAGATCAAGATCCATATAGCAAATAATCAGCAAAATAATTTAAATAGTTTCGTACAAAGTAGTGTATGCATTCAGAAAGATACTCAAATTGATCTCCATGTTCTTAAACAAATATAGAGATAGCAAGGAGATAATAGAAGAAGAGAGAAAGGGGAAAGTGCAAATTGACTTTATATTGTCTTCTCACAATTGTATGTACATCTATTGTATCAGTTACAGTTACTTTCCCTCAGGGAATTTGGTAGATCTGATTTGCTTTCTAGATTGTAGTAGCAGTTAGAGCTTTGGTTCTCTTGGTTTTGTTGTATACTCTGTGTACAAAGGATTTGCTGACTTTTAATAAAATTATTATTATTCATCAAAAAAAAAGGAGGAAAATTACTTCATAACTTCTCAGGAACAACACCAGTTCCCAGTTCTGAAAAATGCATGACAGAGTGATAATTTCTCAATGACTAAGCTGATTACAGTCGTAATAGACTCCTAGATAAGTTGCATCACACCATCAGATGCTGAATCCTGATATGGTAAAGGGACACAAAACTGGCTGTAGCCCAAACAGTTTCAGGGATCAGCATCTAAACTAATTAAGCAGTTAGGAAACAGATTCCATCAGCAAGTCAACACATGGACAGCATAAGACTTTTAATGTAAATCAATATCCCTGGCTTTGCAAAACAAGTTGACCATATACCTGTAATGATTTTGTTAAATGCACCACACTTCGTTTTGTGGCTCCATATGCAGCAAATCTACTCAAATGAAAAAGAAAGAAATAACCATCACCCAGCTGTTTGATTTGAACAGCACGTCGATAGAATAAGGTAACTCTTCATGTCAACTACCATTTACATAAGAGACCAGGGAACACAATATAGTTTTTTTTTATTATTATTATTATTATTAAAAGTGCAATATATAATTATAGTGGCACTGAATCACATGAATGATATAGTGGGACTGCATGAATGAAAAATTCAAAAGATGAAGAGAGATATGATTTATCCCAGAAAATATGATTACAACATTCTTGAAAAAAGCCAGTCCAAAAACAACACCAATAGATGAACCATGTCTGTCACAGTAAATATGATGCTCCAATGATATAACATATAGATATTTCAATTGAAAGCACCCGTAAGGCACTAATAGTGGCTTAGGTGGTAATGTCAGCAAGGTGGAGAGACGCCAGTGCCAATGGCTGGGTGGTGGAGGGCAGTTGGTGTGGTGACTGAAGGAATTGATGGAAGCAGCATGGAGCTGACAGTGCTGACAGAAGTTGCTGGGTACTGGTGATGTTGAAGGCAAATTGAAGTCACATAGTGGTGCCACACAGAGAGAGAGAATTAGTTTTCTCACTGTTTAAGAAGAAAAGTAAGAATCCCAAGATTTGAATTTTTTGGCCATTTTAACTCTTTCTATTCCCAAAAAGTGTTATCTCAACAACTGAACAACCACTAAACCAATAAAAGAGGCAACAGAATGATACTAGAGGAAAAAGGGAAGCCAAAATTATTTGTGTTCCTTCCCTTTCACCTTACTTTTTCCCCACAATTTTCTCCCAGCATATAAACAACTAAGAAATTTTTTCTTTTCCATTTTCATGTGTTAGTTTGTAATTGGCTACATTCTGTTGGACAAAATCACTTTGTTGTAATGATGCTTTTTAACAAGGATTTCGCTATTCAGAAGTGCTTCCAGAAGATTCTGCACGGTTTGCAAGTCAGAAAATTCAGTTCCCTGCCAGCCGTCTGGACGCCTAGCTGTCCATAGCATCATCCGTCCGGACGACATGGTTTTCTGTCCGGACCTTCCTCTGTGTTGAGAAGCTTCAAACTGCTCCAGCTTGCATCCGTCCGGACGTTTCAGCAACCTGTCCGGACGATCTTCAGTGCTCGACAAGCTTCAGGATTTCTTTCCAAAACACAATTATGGGAAGATTGCTGCAACCGTCCGAACGACGTGGATTCCTGTCCGGACGCGTTAAATCCATAAGGCAAGTATCGCAATTCAAATCCAACCATCCGGATGCCAGTCATCATGGTCTGGACGCGCGAGTATCAAATATGGAAATTGCGTGCATCAGATCACCCGTCCGGACGATCAACCTCCTGGTCCGGACACGCGAAGCCTTTATATGGAAATTACTTGCAGCAGACATGTGACCGTCCGGACGCGACTCTCAAACAGGAAAGATTTTCAGCGAAATTTTCAGAATTTCGGTCGCACAGTTGTCCGTCCGAGCTGCCTATGACCACCGTCCGGAAGGCGCCTAGTTTTATCAAGCCAGACGCTCATTTGAACCCTCAGCCTATAAATAGAGGTCCCTGGGCTTGAGAACTGCAAAAATTCGGTATTGAATTCCAGTAGTGCTTAGAGAGCTATATTGTGCGGTTATTGAGCTGAGTTGATCTCTCTGAAGCCGTTGCTATGTGTGCTGTTGCTGCGCTTTAACTGAAGTCTATCTTAGGGGTTGGCCCTAAGATAAAGGATTCTATTGAATACCCCTTCAAGTAAAAGACCTGGTTGGGAATCGTTCTTGTTGGGTTACACGAGAAAGCAAGGTACGACCACTGCATCAGGGGTATGTGAGTGTTACTACTTTGTATATAGTCTTGTCTTCTAAATAGTGGATTTCCTGGGTTTGGCTGCCCCGGAGTGGTTTTTCTCATCTTGAGTTTCCACTTCGTTAACGAATATTCTTGTATTATTTTATTTCCGCATTATTTTGTTAACACATTGTGCACACACACACTTGCTTTATTTTAGAAGTCAATTTTCATTTTTCATCATGGAATCAAAGAAGCCCTTTAATGAACATGAGTTGAACATTAAATGAAAAGCTTAACATATATGTGGATCGGCAGAAATGTACTATTTGTTAGGATTAAATGCATATACTTCTGCTTTCTTGGGGATATACTTGTTGTTTACAAATGGCATGTATCAAAGACTAGTACATAAGTGGAAAAATGTAGTGCTACACATCACAGTCAAACTGACAAGAGACAACTTCCCACTAGAGATGATGGTCAAATCCCTAGAAAACCAATAGCCAATATGAACTTTAACAATGGTAGTTACAGGACCTAGATGAATATTGGGTCTGTACTGGGGACACCATATCAACTTGGTAACCACCAACACGTACTTAAATGCCAAGGTACAGGTTTTAAGAAGTCTTATAGAGGATCTGTGGGAAAGTTTCTAATATTGCCTCCAATTTTTCAAAAACAAAATGCAGAATCTGGTTGGTAGAACGCACCAAATGGCCACTACATATGAGTCAACAGTCAAGTAAACAAGATAAATCAAATAACATCATACATCAACCCCTCCATGTTCTTTACTGTGATATTTTTAACTATTCTATCAGTACAATGAAAGCAATTAAATAATCAATATCCCTTAGGAAAGCAGTTTTCAGCCAGTTTTTATCAGTATTCCAAGTAGATTGCATAAAAGAGATCCCCCCCCCCCCCCCCCCCCCCCACAAAAAAAAAAGGACACTATTAGATTAGTAGGACCTATCATATTATGATAACCAAACTAGTAGGACTCTCTACAAGCATATTTTCAGTCAAAACAAGAAGAGCACGCTGCAAAAGGTAAGCAGCAGCATGATAAAGATAAATAGTAACCAAAATTTTTTAGCTGGTTTAGAAAGTAACACTGAAGTAAGCTAAAAGAGGGTACCTAGGGGTTGGTCTTCCATCTGAACCAGCCCCATCAATATTGAAAATATGACCCCCTCGAGGCTGGTTTAACATCATCTTTATTGCCTGAAGAATCAGTCAACATTCATGTGTGACAATATACCTTCAACAGGCCACTTAAAAAAAAAAAAAAACAATTATACCTCTCGGCAACATATCATCAAACCAAGGGTGTTTGTAGTTACAACTTCACTGCACGGAAAGAGTCCATATTATGAACAACTCAGAACCTGGCCATTAACAGGGGATAGAAAGTGTACAAAAGCTCACATAAGATCTTCATCTGAAGTTTCTGCCAGTGGTTTATAGCTATATGCATTTGATCCTGCGTTATTAATCTGCATCATTCTCAACATAGAGCTAGTCGTAAACACAACTGAATCTGCTCAGAGTAGCACATCAAAAGAGCAAAAACAATAACAGAAAAAAAGAAAAGGAGCAACTTTGGCTAAACTCATTCACAAGTGGTTTTTTGAATTGAATCTTAGCATCAATCCAAAATAGCGAAAATTGAAAGTGTTCAAGTATCTAAACCAAACGCTAAACTAGTGGGTCTCCAATTTCCCAATCAAAATAAAACAAAGATAAATCGGCCTGGACATGGAATCCAAGAACAAACAAACCGAGCTCTAATACCATGTAAAAGCATTCAACCCAAAAGCTTAAACTTGTACGTGGACAGGCCCAACAGGTATATAAACACCTAATCAAATACTCACCTAATCCATGACTGTGGGATTCCTAAAAGAAAGAAAGAAAAGAAAAAAACCAATCCCACTCAATACCATGAAAAACAGAGCACATACAGTAGGCCTCTAGCTGAAGAATTATTTTCTTGACCAATTATTTTGCTAGACTATTGACTTATCATCTTTCAGTTCTTCATGATTATTCGAAAGATTTATGCTCCTCTAACTGTTCAAAAGACTCTTCAGGCTAACTTCATGTCATTCAGCAAGTAATCCTATACCCATAGATAGCAGCATGAGTCATTATATAATACTAAGTTTGCTTAAATCTAAAACTATCAAGTAAACCTATAAATATCCAGCTAAAAGTCACTTTTAACACCAAGTACAAATTTATAATCAGCAAGAACAACTAACCCATGATTTTATCCAGCTTAAGAGAAATAACTAGAATTTAACATTAAACAAATAGAGTAACAAAGAGGAAAATATCTAGCATTAATACCCATATATCAATGTATTTCAGTTCTCTTTGTGCAAATGCAACTAAATCCTTCACATCCTGTCCATCTCTAACATCACATTTAGTACCCTGTGAAGGATGGAGTGATTCAGACAGCAGCATTAAGTAAAACAACAGCTTAAGCCAGGAAGTAAACATTAAGGGAAAAATGACAGTGGTAGCAAAAACAGAAGAAAATATTCAAAAGTCCCTGTGGAGGTACCCACACATGCTGCTCCCCAAATTCTTCTCTCAGGCTCCGAACAGCAGATTCAACCCGTTCAGCTGTCCAAAAAAAAAAAAGTTATGCAACTGTAAACAGCAGTCATTTGGTAATAGAATCACAAGCTCAAAATAACTATTCAAGTCAAACCTTCACCTGTTCATATCATACAATGGGACTTAATTCGCCAGGGAAAGCAAAACATGTGAAAAGAATGATGATCTATTGGAAGCATAAAAACAAAATTCTCAAATAATTCACAAATTTCCTGAATACAAGTTTTTTTTTTTTTTTTTTTGGGGGGGGGGGGGGGCAGGAAATCAAACCTGAATTTAACTGAAGATATTAAATAAGTACTGAATTAATCCTAAAGCTCCCATATAATATGAATGCCAAATTTCCGGAGTAATTCTCAACAATGTGTGTGCGTGTGTCAATATATGTTTTGACCATGAGGCAACTAAATTATATGATAGGGAGAATTTAATATAGGCACACCAAGTAAGTCATTACCTGTTCTTGAGCAAATTATGACACTGTCACCTGCTTTTAGAAACTCTTTAGCTAACGCATAACCTATTCCTGAATTTATAAAATAAATAAATGAAAGAAAAAACCAAGTAAAAAATCTGGAAAATTAAAGACATGAGGAAGAGAGAATAGAATCTAATTTAGAATTTAACTTTCAACTTTATGAGCAATGTATGTTGACAGTGCTCTAAACCAATGGAAACAATACCAACGGAATTCCTCAAAAGTAAAGTAATACTCCCTTTGTAATACCTTGAACATTTATTAAGGCTAAGTAAGCCTTAATCAGTGTTGGTAGGGGGTTAGGGTTGGTTGAAAAGATTTTTTTTTTTTTTTACTTTCTGCCCTAACCGAACATTATGCCAGGATTACCAAACATTCGATATCACAATACATCGAACGTTTGAAGATTACGTCACGAATGTTCGACGACCTAACGTATGTCATTGTTCACGAGTCAGCTTTGTGTCAGAAGGGACCACCGAACGTTCAATCTAACCCAAAAACCGCTAGATAAAACAGTATACCGAACATTTGACCAAGTGACCAAACGTTCAATGAACTACAGTTTTGAGTAAAAACTAGGACATTCTTATCTTCAGCAAACCCAGCTCTATAAATACCCACCCCTACGCCCCCTCAGCTCACTTTCACCTTCTTTGGTTCATTCTACCCCTTGTGTGAGTGTGTGTGTGTGTGTGTGTGAGAGAGAGAGAGAGAGGGAGAGAGGTCTCTTGAAGGAGGAATGAGCCAATTTCATCCTAAGGAGGTAATCTTCACAACTTAGTTCGTTCATAGTATAGTTGATATGTTACATACTTACTATTTAGTCCTTATCTGTAGCTGCTTATACATCCTTACTTGGTTTTGACCTTAATACTAGTTTAGCGTTGGATTAGTTCTGCATGAAAGTGTTATGAAGGCTTAGGAATCTATTAGGGGTCATATTAAGACCTTAGGGCTTGTTTTAGAAGTGTGGTTTGGTGTCCTTTAGGTTCGGAAATGGGTTTCTACCCCATCACCGAACATTCGATCTCCACTAGCCGAACGTTAAATGTAGACGCCGAACATACGACCTTTCGATCCGAATATTTGACCATCAAGCAGAAAGTCTATTTTGAACATTTAAGATCACGGTTTGAGTTTAGAACTAATACTAAGTCTTTTCTCAGATTTCGAGGTACTTCAGGAGGATTTTGTGGAAGCACCTTTTTTTTTTTTTGATAAGTAATTGTAATTTTATAAAAAACAGCGTAAGGCGCCCCTAGTACACAAGAAGTATACAAGAAGCAACAGCCTCACCACCGACCTGACAAGGAACAGCCCACAAAACAACCCAACCCTAAGCCCCTAAAGCTCACAATCTTCAATCATATCCACCTCCTATGGTCCTCATCAAGGGCAGAGAGGAAAGCCATAGTTCTATCCCCCTTATCCCCAAAATACATAGAGCACGCCAAGGACAGCTCCAAAGGAGAGGTAGCCTGGAAACCACCCGCAAAATTGAGAGGGCGGGCGCTTGAGAAACTACGATCTGCCTGTGAAAGAGAGGAGGAGCTCGACTCAAGAAACCCTCGCCTGAGAAAACCCACATCTTCATGATTTCCTTGACCCACCACCGGCTTTGGCTTCCTCCCTTTACGTTTGTATTGAATAAGAGGCTTGGACGTGGGTTCTTCCAGGGAAGAGGAAGGGAGAATCCTCCCTTCCGGCGAGCCCATCACAATGGAAACTTGAGAACCCAAGGCTTGTGGAAGCACCTTACGACTCAAGTGAATAAAAACTCACATGAATACTTGTTATTATTTTCTCTGCATATCATAATTAGTTTGTGTACCAAAACATGCATGTTTACAACTCACTTCAAATATATTTTTGATTATTATGAACTTTGTTTTGTGAAAATGAGTGATTAATGACAAGATAATGAAAACGATGATTTTATGAAAAGCATGCATGTAAAAGATAGTAAATATTAAATTGCATCGTTTGATATGGTACACCGGTACGTGCGGGATAACGGCCATGAGCTTACTATTATACAGGTTGTTCTTGTTAAGGATAGCAACCTACCCGAACAGCCCTCATCGGCTACTACAACACACAAACCCTACTCTACAGCTTCAGCCACTCTTCGAGACAACAGACAAACCATAGAGCCATCGGCCATGATTCAAGGAAGACTTCCTAAACTAGACAGCAGAATATCCGCACCATATCAGACCTACAACGGCTAGCACACCTCCGAATCCTCTCTGTAATTCTATCTCTCTCAAACGGCTATATTGCCTCTAGGTCAAGATACCACTTACCATACTACTATGTAATTATAGAATAGAACCTTTGTAATTATAGACTGCCATACACGGCACCTTGTAATATTTCTATATATACAATATCAATATCAAGACCTAAGCATCAAGTGCTTAAGGCTTTTTACCCTATTATTTTGTTTTGTTTACACGGTATCAGAGCCAACCAATAGCCAACGCTTCTCCATGGCCGTCGTCAACCCTGCAGCTCTTGAACTCATGCCTAACGTCACTCAACTTGGAAGCATCAAATTGGAGGGACCTAACCATCTCGGATGAGTTGCTCAATTTCAGCCCATTCTATGTGGTTATTACCTCCAAGGTTTACTGGATGGAACAGACCCGTGTCTTCCAAAACGCATCGCCAATGCAGCTGGCGATGCTCAAGTCCCCAATCCAGCCTATGTTCTATGGCTGCGCAAAGATCAGCAATTGTTGAATCTTATTATCTGTTCGCTTGCTCCCTCCTTGGTGCCATCGATGTACGGTTTAAACACATCACGGCTTGCTTGGAGCAATCTGGCAACACGTTTTGCCGCTCAATCCTGATCTAGAATTTCCCACCTCAAGCATCAGTTGCAAAGCTTGCAACAAGGGAACAAGAACTTCACAGAGTATCTCAATCAAGCCAAATCATGGGCTGATGAGCTCTCTGCCGTAGGCAAACTGATGGAAGATGATGATCTCATCTCCCTCATTATTAATGGTATAAACCCCACTTTCAACTCTTTTGTTACTGCCTTTACTTTGTGTGATCGTGAGAACTCCTTTCATGACTTCCAATTTGAATTGCCTAGCCACGAAATTCTCCTCCAAAATCAACAGCAAGCCCTCAATCCTGAAGCAGGTTCCTTTGCCCTTCATGCCCACCGTTCCCGCCCACCTCACAGTCCAACAACCTTCAGAAACAGCCCCAACACCTTCCGTAAACCCCGGTTTGTACCACGACCCCCTGGCCAATTTCGTCACCCATCTCCCCACAACTCATACCATAACCCTCACTTCTCTCCCAGAAATCCTCCATCACTCCAATCTCATAATTCCTCTTATCAACCCCAATCCTTCCAGTATTGCCCCACCTCCACGACAGTACTCCCCTTGTTAGATTTGTGGTAAAAGCAGTCACCGCGCCCTGGACTGCTATCATCGTATGGATTACTCCTACCAAGGCCACCACCCGCCCATGGAGCTTGCTGCCATGACTGCTCAGACTAATGGAGAGTTTGCCAATCACGACTAGCTTGCTGATTTTGGTGCAAACACGCATGTGACACCTGACTCTTCTCTCCTCAACGATGCTCAGCCCTTCAATGGCTCTGACACTGTTGGCGTTGGAAATGGTGCAAGTTTGCATATTACACAAACTGGTTCTTCTCTTGGTCACTCTTCTACTACTCCATCATCTAATTTTCTTCTATCCAAAATTCTACATTGCCCCTCTGCTTCCACAAATCTACTTTCCATTAATAAATTTTGTAAAGTTAATAAGTGTTGGTTTGCTCTAACTAATGTTGATTTCACTGTGAAGGACAACTCGACAAGGATGGTGCTACTTCATGGCCCCAGTGAAAATGGGTTGTACCCTATCAGATTACATCCTAAGTCCTTGAATAAAAGTAGAGGGTTCATGTCTCTTCTTGGTGTTAAAACTACAGACATGGTTTGGCATCAACGTCTCGGCCAACCCTCTACCTCTATTTTCCAGAATTTACTTCGTCATCAGCATCTCCCCCTTCTCGGTTTTGTCAATCAATCCACTGTGTGTGAGTCATGTCAACTTGGCAAGGCCAAGCAACTACCTATCTCAAAGTCCAATAGGAGTTCATCGAGTCCTTTAGAAATAATACACTCAGATGTCTGGACCTCTCCGGTTCCATCACTGAGTGGATGCAAGTACTATGTTTTGTTTGTTGATGAGTACAGTCGATTCACGTGGATGTATCCTATTATGAATAAAAGTGAAGTTTTTCAGTGCTTTATTAAATTTAAATTACTTGTTGAAAACCTGTTCTCCAATACTATTAAATATTTTCAAACTGACAATGGTGGAGAATACACCTCCACCAAATTCAAACAGTTTTTAAGCAACCATGGTATTTTTCACCATCTCACATGTCCACACACATCTCAGCATAATGAAATTGCTGAGAGGAAACATAGACACATCGTTGAAACAGGATTAACGCTGCTGGCTCAATCCAAATTACCTCCTAAATATTGGGTCAACTCCTTTCTTACCTCCATCTTCCTTATTAATTGTCTCCCTTCTCCTGTCACACACAACACCTCACCTTTCTTCAAACTCTTCAAGAAAGAGCCAGATTACACGCTTCTACGCACCTTTGGTTGTCTATGTTATCCCCTACTTCGTCCATATGCTGCCCATAAACTTTCTTTTCGAAGCAAGCCTTGCATCTTCCTCGGATATGGTGCCAATCAACGTGGCTACCATGCCTTGATCCTCAATCACAAAAAGTATATCTTTCTCGCAATGTTGTTTTTGATGAGTCCAAATTTCCAGCCAAAACGCCTTCTCTTTCACAAGGTTCCTACAAAATCACCACCCCTCCCGATGTTCCCATTCTATTCCAACCAGCAACCTTAACTCCTCTCAACTCCACCAAACCATCCACACCTACCCCTGACCTTGGTACCCCTACCCCATCTTTCCTGACTCCAACCTCTCCCACCTCCTCCACACCTACTCCACCCACTCACCAACCCTCTCCCATAGCCGCCACAACCTCTCCCTCTCCCACTCTGCCTCCATCCCCACCTCCCGACTCCATTCCTTCTCCTGTCCTCGCTCCACTGCCAAACACTCTCCTTGTCCCTAGCAACTATCTTGTTACACGTTCCCAAACCGGGTCCTCTAAACCCCATACCTATCTTGGCTTCACCACCTTTCACACCATAAAGCATCCTCTCGTCACTTATAATTCTGTCAGCCTTCCCCCTGAACCTTCCTCATACAGCTAGGCAGCCTCCAAAACTAAATGGGTTACTGCCATGACCGCTGAATTTCAAGCCTTATTATCCAACCAAACCTGGTCCCTATGCCCCCGACCCTTGCACCATAATGTTGTCCACAACAAGTGGGTGTTCAAGATACAACAAAACCCAGATGACAGCATTGAACGCTACGAGGCCCGCCTTGTCACCAAAGGATTCGACCAACTTTCTGGAATTGATTATCATGATACTTTTAGTCCGGTCAATAAACCAGCTACTATTCGTTTACTACTTGCCTTGGCTGTCCAGTTTGATTGGCACATCAAACAACCGGACGTCTCCAACACCTTCCTTCATGGGCTTCTTGATGAAGTTGTTTACATGGAACAACCACAAGGGTTTGTGGATCCTATGTTTCCTGACCACGTGTGCAGATTACACAAAGCACTTTATGGCCTAAAACAGGCCCCTCGGGCCTGGTTCACAAGGCTCTCACATACTTTATTAGAAATTGGCTTCTCTAGCTCTCAGGTTGATCTATCTTTATTTACTTATCACACTAACAGTTCTCACATCTTTCTTTTAGTATATGTAGATGATATAATTGTTACAAGTAACAATGCAGCCACCATGCAAACTATCATTGCCAAACTTCAGGTCGACTTTGCTATGAAGGACCTCGAATCCCTATCCTACTTTCTTGGCATCCAAACCAACCGGGACTCTCAAGGTTTACATCTCCGGCAATCCAAGTACATTCATGACCTTCTCAACCATGCTAGCATGACAGATTCCAAGCCCTACCGCACGCTCTGCATCTCTGGTGCCAAGATGTCCAAATTCACTAGTGAAGTCCTCTCCAACCCATCTGAATATCGTCAAATTGTCGGTGCTCTTCAGTATGCTACTCTCACTCGCCTGGACATTGCCTACTCGGTCAACCAGCTATGTCAGGTCCCCTCACACTCACAGGTTTTTGTGACTTCGATTGGGCAAGCAATCTTGACGATCGCCGCTCCACAACCAGGTTTGGTATCTTCTTTGGTCCAAACCTCATTTCATGGTCCGCCCAAAAGTAGCATGTTGTTTCAAGATCCAGCATAGAAGCCGAGTATCGCGCCATGGCCCTCACCACTACCGACCTCTACTAGCTCCGCATGCTCTTCCACGAATTACAAATCCCACTGCCCTCACCACCAACCATCTGGTGTGACAATTCCAGAGCCCTCTCCCTAGCCACCAACCCTGTGTCCCATGCACAAACCAAACACATCGAAGTAGATGTTCATTTCATTCGCGAAAAGGTCACCAACCACGACATCCAACTCCATTATCTCTCCACCCTAGAACAAGTTGCCGACATCTTCACCAAAGGCCTCACTGCTGATCGGTTCTGCTTCTTGCGTGACAAACTTCCAGTCGTTCCTCCCATCCGTTTGCGAGGGGGTGTTAAGGATAGCAGCCTACCCGAACAGCCCTCAGCCACCACTACAACACACAAACCCTACTCTACAGCTTCAGCCACTCTTCGAGATAGCAGACAAACCCTAGAGCCGTCAGCCATGATTCAAGGAAGACTTCCTAAACTAGACAGCAGAATATCCGCACCATATCAGACCTACAATGGCTAGCACACCTTCGGATCCTCTCTGTAATTATATCTCTCTCAAACGGCTATATTGCCTCTAGGTCAAGATACCACTTACCATACTACCATGTAATTATAGAATAGAACCTTTGTAATTATAGACTGCCATACATGGCACCTTGTAATATTTTTATATATACAATATCAATATCAAGACCTAAGCATCAAGTGCTTAAGGCTTTTTAACCTATTATTCTGTTTTGTTTACAGTTCTTTATGGTCAAAAGTCTATTGTTATGTTAGACCTTGGATCCAATGGTTTGTGACCAGCGCAATTATGCTTGAGTGGTGGTTACTATAGACAGACTTCACTAGTGGTGTGGGCCACCCAAGGTCGGACTCGGTCGGGCTGCTAGTGATGGATGGTAACGTACAAATATTCGGGGCACCGGTGTTGAATTACAAGTCTTTCGGGAGAGCGTCAACCCTGCCAGGAAGGGGTTAAAATTCTACGTAGACCATATGGAATTGAACTATGATATGACTCCAGCATATATTATATATGTATTGCATCCACGATAATTTTGTTAAAAGAGGAACTATAATTTACATTGTTGCATGTAATTTACGTCTTAAACTAAGTTCACTACATGATAACATGTGCATCATGTGCATTATTGCTCACTAAGTCGTTGACTTACGCTTGTATCTTTTTTACCTATAAAACATACATTGTTTTATAACTAGTTGTTTAGATGTCGATGCCAGAGAGGATGATGGTTCGTTTGGAGGATGTGATCCATGTGATTTTCAAGGAATTGGATCCGGTTCAGCTTAAGGCAATGTGGGATGCGGATGGGGAAATCCAGGATAGTATGATTGAGATTATCTATGCGTTTTATCTTATCAAGACTAGGCCATGACTCTTTTGATGTTATTTTCATGACCACTAGTATTAAGTTGGGTAATTTCGAGACTGGTCTTTTGACCCTGACATTTAGTGACTATCTATGTTATGATGCTTTAGTATTGTTCTAAGTGTTTATGATATGATTGTGGGTTTTAATGGCTACCTTCCTTGTTACAAGTGAAAGTCTTTCGCTGCAGAGTCTCTTCGGAGAGGATGAAATCCATGTGGTCATATTCATCTTTGAATAAGACTGGGAGACAAACCATGAAGTTAACCACTAATTAGTTAATTTCACTGGGGCATTACATCTCTCCTCTCTCTCATGTAATATAGAATCAGCAATATAATTCTGAACAACCTTTCTGCTTTTAGTTCTGTCTCTTGGAAGCTTAAGAAACCTGATAATCGCTATATAATTAAATCCATGCCTTGGAATTTCAACAAAAATAAAAGGAAAGTGCTATCTTGTCCTCATTCCTCAACACCAATCCATTTTCATTCCTTACCCAATAGAAAAAACGATATTATATTTCTTTAAGGAGATGAGACATTATACCCACTTCTCGAAGATGATTTTACATAATCTTGCTTTAAGAAAACTCTAAGAGTTTAAAATATCTCTTTGCTTTCTTTTCCTCCAGCTTCTACCAACCGAACAAATCTCATATCGGTCCACAACCTACGCAGCGCTTCTATGATGTTGAATATCAAAGCATGTCAAACACTTAACCAGTAGTATTGACACAACCCATCAAACATTTACAACAAATTATCAACCCCCAGAAAATAAATAACACTCTAACAATTAAATTGTACCACTAAATGCCAAAAAACAGCCAACATAAATAAAACCCAGAAACACATTCAAAGAACAGCATTAAATTAGGAAAGCAGAACCTCAAAAACCATCAAAAGCTCAAACTAAAGAGAGACTTAGAAACCCAAAAGCTGACCTTTGGTCGACCCAGTGATCAGAACATTATAAGGAGGAACCATGGGCTCTCTGTTAACAGAGGCCTCGGCCTTTATAGTCTGAGAGTTTAAATTCACAGCACATGGCCGTAAACTGAGGTGGAGATTGTGGCGGGGACCAACGGTCAGGAAAGTGTAACGGTCGAATTTACGAATGGGGAGGTGTGGTTGAGAGAAAGGAAAGAGAAAGGAGTGATGGGTTTTGGGGGAGAGAAGAGGAGAGAGGGATGGGGAAGTGGAGTGAAGGGAAGGAGTAATCGCCATGGTTATAGAAGCCAAAGGAATATGGATAAAAGCTTCACAATATCACATGATCTCTAGAGGTCCATAAGGTATATCAAAATAACAATTTGCTCTCTATAATTAAATTCCATCCATTAAATTAATTGATTTTGATATTATAATATGTCAGAACAAATTATGACACATGTCCAATTTAAGTCAATATCATACTAATAGAATCTGTTAATTCAGTGGACGAAATTCGACTATAAGACATAAATTGTTCTTTTGGCATACCTTAGACCTCTAAATTTATTTTGATACCAAATGAAACTAAATATAAATCAGATAAACCACGTTGACATATTTTATTTTAGGGTAAATGTCTAATAAATCCCTGAGTCGAAGCGTTATTTGAATTCGATCCCTCACTTTTTGAAAATCAGTATTCGGTGCTTAACTTTTTCGCAAATTTAAAATAGGTCCTTCCGTAATTTTTCAGTTCATTTTCGCAACCACCGTTAGTGTCACATCAGCATTTTCGCCACATCATATTAAAATATAAATTTTTTATTATATTATCAATTTAAACAATTATTTTGTATTATTATTATTTTTTTTAAAAAAAAAATGATGGGGTTTGGAGGTGGCTGCCATCGTGGGAGGGGGTGGCTCGCGGCCACCCCCAGGCCCTGGTCAATCCAAGCAAGGCTTTTTCGTTTTAGGAACTACTAACCATTACCCTCTGTTTCTCTCTCTCTTGCTCTCTCTGTGATCTACAAGCTCTGCTTTTTGCGATCTCTCAAGTACGCTTCTTGATAGCGCCAGATCTGAGCACAAACTAAAATATAATTGCATTACACTTAGATCTGTACGCTTCTTAATAGCCAGATCTGAGCACAAACTAAAATATAATTTCATTACACTCAGATCTGAATAGTGGTAAAATCAAAAACCATGAATTCGAATTACGGTAAGTCAAAATCCAACTTTGACTTCGATCTGGGTCTCGAGGCACACAAAATGTTTGATTCTGGTACGCTATTGGATGGCTCTGAACGGTAATTGAAGCAAGCAAAGCCCTTCTTTTCGTATGAAGGGATGGAATTCATCCGGTTCAACCACCGGTATCAGAATCGTCGACAAGGGTCCGAATCTTGGAGGTCCATCTATCTGAGGTGTGGGTAGTGGAGGTGGGGCTGGGATAAGCTCTAACAAAGACCCATTTGGTTCTTTGGTTGATTTTGGATCGAAACAATCGGGTGGTGGTTTTTTCCAGAATGCATCAAAATCCAGCTCGATCGCATTCCCCTCTAGTGGTTTTAGCTCAAGTAATGACGATTTTATGGGAGTGAATTCGGGTTTCAATTCCAAAATGAGCGATTTTGGGATGCTCGGTGTGAATTTTGGTTCTAAGAATGAGACTGGTATAAAGCTCTGGTAGTGTGACGTCCCACATCTTCTGGGAATGAGGATGTACTTATATGTATAAATGCAACATTTATAACACAACGCGTTTTAAAGCCGTAATGGTCATGAACCTATCAGAACTCCGCAGTTAAGCGTGCTTCTGTGAGAGCAATCCCAGGATGGGTGAACTCCTGGGAAGTCTGGTTTGAGGAGCCAAAAGCGAACAATATTATGTCATTAGGGGTGGGTCGTTACAAATGGTATCAGAACCATTGCTCAGCCTGAGATGGTGGGAGCGTGCACAAGCTCAAGATGGTCGCGAGCGGGGATGCTGGGTCCCAAGAGGGGGTGATTGTGACGTTCCACATCGCATGGAAATGAAGATGTGCTTATATGTACAATTACAAATGCACCATTTATGACACAACGCGTTTTTAAGCCGTGATGGTCATGAACCTATCAGAACCTCGCAGTTAAGCGTGCTTCTGCGAGAGCAATCCCATGATGGGTGACCTTCTGGGAAGTCTGGTTTGGGGAGCAAAAAACGGATAATATTATGTCATTGGGGGTGGGGCGTTACAGGTAGTGATCCGCTGGACATGTTATTTTCGTCATCCTCAACTTCGACCGGAGGTGGTATTGGAGGACAGCAGATGTCAAAGGCTGATAGTGATGATTGGGGATTCGATTTTGGAGTTTGGTGGTGGGAGATCGGAGGCCATGATGTGGGTGGTTTCACGACTAGGGGTGGCTGGGTTGCCACCGTCAAACCCCTTCATTTTTAATTTCTTTTTTTAAAAATACTAATAATACAAAATAATTTTTTAATTTGATAATATAATAAAAAAATTAATATTTTAATATGATATGGCGAAAATGCTGACGTGGCACAAACGGTGGTTGCGAAAATGGATGAAAAAAATCACTGAATGACCTATTTCAAATTCGCGAAAAAGTTAAGCACCGAATACTGATTTTCAAAAAGTGAGAGATCGAATTCGAATGACGCTCCGACTCATGGATTTATTAGACATTTACCTTTTATTTTACTTTCCCATTCTTTTTTTTTTTTGCCCCAAAATGTGGGATGAGTATGTATTATTTGACTTCCCAAACTTTAGTGGCCTAATTTTTTTATAAAGAAAAGTACATATATTCCCATCAAATTATTATTTTGTTGTTAATGTCTTTTTAAACTATTAATTGTGTCAATGTCCTTTCTAAATTACACACACAAAAAAGGTCAATATCCCCCAAGGAAAAAAAAAAAAAAAAAAAAGATAAAAATGACCTTACAAATTTTTCAATAAACAAAGATATTCTTATAACTTAAAAATAAATTAAAAAACTGGAAGAAAAAAAAATAGAAAAACAAGAATTAAAACAAGAATAAATAATAATAATAATAATAATAATAATAATTTAAAAAAAAAATGGAAAACTACCCCCTTGGCTGAGTGATGGTAGTTCGGCCTTAATGAAAATTATTATAATATAATATATATATAAACCCACACCCTTGGTTTTTTTTTTTTTATAATTTTTTTGCTTTTTTATATTTATAATTTTTAGTATTTATTTTTTCTTTAATTTTAAGAATTTTTTAATTTTATGAACGGTATTCTTTTCATTAGAGGGACATTGACATTTTCTAATAATTTATGAGAGAATATTGACACAATTGGTAGTTTAGAGAAGACATTAATAATGAGATAGTATTTTGAAAAGAGTATGTTTATTTTTCATTTTTATATATAATAAAAAATAGAAAATAAAAAATTAATTTTGCAGTTCATCTCATAAAAAATTTATAAGAATTTAAAAGAAATTAAGAATATTTTAAAATTTTGGGGACACCAGCCCCCTGAGCCCTCCCTGCCCATTCAATTTGGAATGTGGGACTCACTTTAGTGTACGCTACAACGTCTTCATTTGTTTACACAAATTTCTTATAAATCAATCACTAAAAGTTATGTATCTTTAACATAAGAGAAGCACGTATAACATTTTATAAAATGTCTCCCCTCTAAAGAAGAGTCCACCAAAAAAAGTTATGGTTAAATACATTTTTGACTCGTGTGGTTTAAAAATTTTATTTTTTATTCTCTTAGTTTTTATTTTTTTTCATAGCTAGTACTTGTGCTATGGAAAGAGACGGAGACAGTACTTCCATCCAAAACTGACGGATTTACGTATCCCCCATATATCTATATATTTTCATTTTCATTTTTTTTTTCTTGAAAAACAAAAATTGTCCCTCATGGCCCATAGGAGTGGTTCAGCCACCCCCAAGGATAAAACCATTTTATTTTATTTATTTTTTATTTTTTTTTTTTTTTTTTCACTTTGGCCCTTAGGGGGTAGCGGAACCATCCCCAAAAGCCATGGGGGTAATTTGGCCACCCCCCAAAACTGGTCTTGTGGGTAGCTCAGCTACCCATACAATTTCTTTTTTTTTTTTTTTAAGAAAAAAAAAACTGAAAATTAAAAAAATATGGGGGCCACGTGTCGCAATTTTAATGGTGTCACGTGTCGCTGACATGAAAATCTGTCATTTTTAGATAGAAAAATGGACGGAAGTACTATCTCCATCTTTTCTCATAACACAAATACCACCAATGAAAAAAAATAAAAACTAAGAGGACAAAATTTTTGTAAACCACATGAGTGAGTAAGGTATTTAGGGTCTGTTTGGGTTTGCGATTTAAAATAACGATTTTAAAATGTGCAATTTGAAAAAAGTGATTTTTAAAAACTCAGTTAAGCGTTTGGCAAAATCGCAGTTTAGCCTTTAAAATCACGAATTTACCTTTAAAATTCTGCGTTTTCAAGAAAGCATCATTTTATATCTGCGATTTGAAAAAACAGATTTTCTGCGTTTTCAAATCGCAATTTTTAAAAACGTAGTTCCCAAACGATCTATGTTCTGCAATTTGGTTTAAAATCGCATTTATTGTCTACGAAATCGCAATCCCAAACGCACCCTTAACCCAAAAAGTTATTCTCTCTAAGGCTGCGGGAAAACCCTAGAGGGGAAAGTAGTTTTTCTTCCGGTCTTCCATCGACTGTGAAGGCCGTGAAGACCTATTCCTGGTGGAGTTTGAGAATGTGTGGGATAAGTCTCGAGTTTTGGAGGGCCGACCATGGCTCTTCGAGGGGAACTTGTTCTTGGTGGATGATTTTAATGGGTTAACTCCACCCACACATATAGAATTTGACAAGGTAGCTTTCTGGATGCGGATGTATAATCTGACGTTAGCATGTATGGGAGAGACACTGGAGCCCATATTGGATCATCGGTGGGTAGGGTGGAGGTGGTTGAAACAGAGGAGGATGGGTGGGTTTGGAGAATACCTACGAGCAAAAATCTGGTTGGATATCGATCTCTAAACCTTTGGCTAGGGTTTTGAAACAGAAGGAGTTGAGGAATGCTTAGATGGTTTGTCAAGAAGTTGAAACTTTGCATAGGTAGAGGAAGTTAGCGATGCTCTGAATCAAATGGGACCGCTCAAGGCCCCGGGACCGAATGGATTGGCAGCAGGTTTCTAGCTTCCAAGAGAGTTGGGCTAGTATTGGGGAAGAGGTTTGTAATGTTGTCTCCAATTTCTTTAGTCATGGTAAGATGGATGAGGAGATTAACGCTACATACATTGTTCTTGTTCCAAAAACACCAAATCCAACCACAGTGAATGAATTCCACCCAATAAGCCTATGTAATGTTTTATATAAGATTACCTCCAAGGTTTTGGCTAATATATTGAAACTTATTCTCCTATATATTATCTCCTATAACCAGAGTGCATTTATATTGGGTTGACTGATTCCTGACAATGTATTAGCTGCATATGAAACTTTACATTCAATGCAAACTAGAATGTGGGAGAAAATGGGATACGTGGCTCTAAATTTGGATATAAGTAAGGCTTACGATAGGGTGGAATGGAGTTTCTTGGCAGCTGTGATGGTAAATATGGGTTTCAACTATAAGTGGATCTCGCTGATCAGTAGTGCATTAATCTGTCCAGTACTTTATACTCATTAATAGGCAACCTGTGGGTAAAATCGGGCCATCACGCAGCATTCAGCAAGGGGATCCAATATCCTCTTATCTATTTATTATATGCGCTGAAGCTTTTAATTCTCTTCTATCTTACACAGATTTGACTAGTTAGATTGAGGGGGTCCCAAATTCTTCCAAGGGACCTCGGTTGAATCACTTATTTTTTGCTGATGATAGATTATTGTTTTGTAAGGCCACCTTGCGGGATTGAAGTAGGTTGTCCCAATTTTTGAACAAGTATGATAAGGCATCCGGACAAAAACTGAACAACGATAAAATTAGGGATTTACACCCCTAATTTTTGACCCTCCACTTTTTTACCCATATCTGTTCTTCTCTTATCCTGAACTAGAATAATACATGTTTTATTAAATTATGATAAAATTCTTTTTCCTTTTTTTTTTTCCTTTTTCTTTTTCTTTTTGTAGAAAGTTACTTTTCAATTTTTGTTAAATATTATTTATTTATTTATGCACATAGATTCCATGAAACCATAAGCAATATATAAAATATTTTGTATAAAATCCCCTAATTGAACGACATCGGAATTAGGGAAATCATTTTGTATTTGCGTGTCAAGTTCGGGTTATGTCGAGTTATTAGTATAAAATTATATAGATCAACCATAATCTCACTCATTTAATTAAATAAGTCAAACCACTCAACTATAACTCTCTAATTTTTTTGGGTTCATGTCGGATTTATGGGTCATGTCAAAAATTGCCTACCATTATGTCACGTATCAGGTTCAGGTCTTGTTGAAGTATAGGTATAAGACTATATATATAGGTCAACAATAGCTCGACCTATTTAATTAAACGGATTAGATTCTTCAACCCTAACAATTTAAATAGAATGTGATGAGGGTTGGGAAGCCTCTTTTTAACTAAGGGGTAAACGTTTTTTAAAATATTAATTAAATGATTAAATTCAAACCCAACTCCATAATTTAACATAAATAATAATTTAACATGATATCACACACATATGTCCTAAGTTCGAACCCGACTCCGCAATTTATCATCTATTTCAATTAAATTTCCAAGTATTGAACTCCACATTTTTCTCCCAATAATTTTCCAAGTGTTAAATTCAACAATTTACCTCAATTTCAATTAAATATTTTACATGTTAAACTTCATTTATTTAAGAGGAATGTTAGAGTATTAATTAAAGAGTAATACTACATGTACAACCATTTTACAACTTTTGACACGTGTTAAAGCATGTTATAAAAAAAGTTGTAAACTAGCTGCAAGTCTCCCATTTTTCTTAATTAATTAATTAAATTCACAGTTTCTTATACGCTAAAACTTTTAAAACAAGTGATAATTTAACAAACTCATCCAATTAATAATCACTTCAATTGTGCTCCGGATTAATTATCAGATTATTTCAGTCCAAATTTTTATACAATGTTCTTTTACTTTTGAAATTCTATTTTCAAGCATATGTTAAAATTTGAAATAATTTGGATCCAATTATGATCATATATCCATGCGTCTCAATGTGTTCATATATAGCAAGATGCAAGGCAGTTGCGTAGATCATAAATTATGGAAATAATTTAAGCTATATGTTACCACAGGTCCACAGCTAGTATGAAGAAACACCGAGTTCAATGAATCATTTCCTGGTAATTAGAAGTAAATCATATATTTACAGAAATCAGTGTCTTTCAACTTCTATGACTACATCTAGCTTAAGTAATTGCAAAAATTAACAGAATTGTATGTTCATCATCTCAAAACCCCTCTCCAAGCAAGAAAAGAAAAAGACTTTTTTACAGCATTGTCATCCCAAAAGATGCATATCTGCTCTGGCTCCTTGTTCTTCTCTGGGCTTCTTTGGCTCTATTCACAAAATTCAATATCTGGCTCTGATCACAACAAAGAAAAAAGGTTTGAGATCAATCCCATCTCCTTCCTCCAAATTGCAGAAAAATCATGTCACTCCAGACAATATGAGCATTTTCTAGAATGTGATACCTCTGTACAGTGCAGCTTAATCATATCATTTTAAGCAAATACTTGAATAAAATGTTCACGTGCTTCAAATCAAAATGGATTAAAATATACATATCATGAAATAATATTACACTCTTGATCCCATTCTAAGGCAAAACAAGCAAATTGAATGGCTCCTCTCTCAGCATCCATGAATTAACATGGAAGGAACCTTCAATACCTAATAGCAGGTGATCCATAAGGGTGAACCACTTTGTTGTAAAGGTATTACGAAAATAACAAGAAAATGTGCAATCTAAACGACAAAGAGCATAGCACTGGGTATTTAAAACAACAATTTATGCTGTGAAATAATTAAAAAAAAAAAAAAAAAAACCCATAGTTAACAAGAAAAGAACCTTTGTTTTTTATAAGTAATTGCAATTTATAAAAAAACGCGCAGAGGGGCGCAACCCTTATACACGGGAAGTATACAAGAGAACCCCTACAAGAAAAGAACCTTTGTTACCAACAAGGAGATGAGAAATACCACTTTGAACAATAATTTACCCAATAAACGTCAAAGTATCAACATACATGACGGACATTGTAATTGAAACTGAAATGGTGCAAAAACCAAAAGAATTAAATAGCTGAATTACTGAGATTAGTTTCTAATGGAACTTACTAGAATCACGATACATGCTTGAGAGGAAAGTTTGCTTAGAAACCACAACACAGCCTCTACTTTCAATGTCCTGACCATGTTTCCAAAATCAAAGTTAATTTTTCAAATCAATAAGAAAATGCTAAAGAATTTCTTCATATTCGTAAGTTTGTTACTTGCCAAAAAAATTCTTGAGATTCATATTAGTATTTGCGCTATCAGCACAAGGTGGTGATGTATGATTGAATCCATCAGTTCCCTAAAAACAAATACATATCATTTGACATGTCAACCTAATACATCGTGTAATATTTATTTATGTATTATTTTTTTGTTCATACTTTATATTTGTACCTAACTAATATGTACACATTATTTGATGCTTGAGAAAACAAGGTAAATGTAACTTTATCAAATTGTCCCTATATTATCACAACAATCACATGAAAGATGGAAAAATATTTTAATTTCTTAGAAGTGTAAAACCGTGTAAGCTTACTAGTAAAAATTCAATGGATTGGGCATGATTTGTAATTTCATTGCTACCTGCCAATGACATGTGAGCTTGATCATCAAGAGTAGCACTCAAACTTTTTGTTGCAATATCTTTAACTTTCTTTTCCATTTCCTCTATCGCCCTCACTACAAAAGCATATGTCTCTTTAGTGTCAGCTGCTTCAGCGGCTAATCTCATCAGCTTGGTACACAATCTTCTATATCTTTGTGTAATGTTTAAATTAATATCCTCTTCCACATTCCTCATCTCACTATCTGACATGTATCCACTCCTTGCTTCTCTTGTCCACCTTTTCAAAATGTACATATCAGGAATCATCTTTATATCAAGCAAGTCAAAAACTTTCAAAGCATGGCAACACAAAATCCCAAATGTTTCAAACTTCTTGCAACTACATGAGATTATCTTATTATTACGGTCGCAAAGTACTTTATACTCTCCATCTTCATTAAGAAGTACAACAATATATTCATGCATTGGTTGACCCTCATTGCGATATTTTATTACCGCTGCTGATGCATAGTCATACTCATCTTGAAATATTTTAAATATCACAGGTGTATACGTTTGTGCTGCTTGCTTCAACATGGGGGAATTCTTCAAGCTCAACGTAGGCAACTTTTGTCTAGCATTAAATTCAGCCTTCAATTCCTTATGCCGTTTTTGCTCTACCACTCTATCAAAATGTTGAAAAAATCGGACCACATCAAAATCTGATTTTAAGTACGGTTTCAAGTCTCCATTCAAGCTTTCATTGAGTTGAGTACTTCCCATTCCCAAAGTAAATGCATTCTTCACGTGGCATTTGGCCCATTTTGTCTTCAATTTGTATATACCATCCAACCAACAAAGATTCTCAATGTTATATGTCTGAATCATTTTAACCCAAGCATTTTCAAATTTAGTATCATCCTCATAGTCAAACATACAAGTTTTGAAGTCTCGAAGAAAACAAGAACCATCCTTCATCAAATTCCCCAAATGCTTGATACCATTTTGCATTATGTGCCAAGTACATAATCCGTGCCACGAGTCTGGCATCACCTCAATTAACACCTTTTCCATTGTAGCATCTTGATTTGTGAAGATCGATTGGGGCTTTTTACCCCCATGTGCTGCTAAGAAACTTTCAAAAAGCCATTTATATGACTCTGCCGTTTCATCATATAGAAGTGCAGCCCCAAAAATCACAACCCCCCTATGGTGATTAAAACCAGTAAACACAACTAGGGGTCTCAACTCTTTATTAGTACCGTATGTAGTGTCAAAAGTCACAACATCACCAAAATAGACATAGTCAATGATCATTCTAGAATCAACCCAAAAAATATTAGTTATTTGTTCTTCACTATCTAATTGTATTGCATACTGGAAGGATGGATCTTTAGTCAATTGTTCTTGAAAGTACTTCAATAACCAACCAGCTTCACCATACATCAATTTCTTCTGCCGTTTTGTTCGAAGATTATTTTGATCAAGCTCAATGCATCCAAGATTTGACTTCTTCCCAGCCTCTCTACTCATCAACGCATGGGTTGCCTTTGGAGGAATGATTCTAGAAGCACATGCCAAATTAATTGAAAAGGCTTGAACTTCAGGTATTTTTCGAAGCGACTTCATCATATAAGTAGTTTCTGAAAGATGTAGAATATGATTATGTTCTGCTACAAAATCATAAACCTTGTATTTCCCAGTCTCTCGTACTAATGAAACAAACATCCGTACATGACAGTTAGACCTTGTTTCATATCGATGACGACAGTTTAGATGATCCCGCTTGTCTACTCTTCGAACACCTTCTTTAAAACAAACAAATCCTCTCGTTGTTACTTTCCCATCTCTCTTACTTTTATTTATAAATTTCTTCCTCACACCAAAACCCATTTGCTTTCCATAATTTTTCCAATTCTTCCATGCATCCTCTAGGGTATTAAATTCCATACCAACTTGAGGGGTCCAATCTGTCTGGATATTCATGTTTTGAGAGGAATCGCCCATAATGCAATGTTGTGCCTTCTTTTTTGGTGTAAAAGTATGTTTCTGTAGATAACAAACAATAAATGAAAAACAAATATGTCTGAATAATATTGCATAACAATTAGAAGAAGAAAAAAATGAGAACCATAGTGACATGTGACCTTTGAAAGAACAATTATCTATCTTTAGCATATAAACATATGGGACCATTATTCATTAGAACAATCACAACATTTTGGGCACAAATAATAAGAAGATGCATTTAAATAACCATTTGCAGTTTTGCACCCACTAAGAAACGGTATCAAATTAAAAAATAAAAAATAAAAAATCCTTTATGTACACAGATAAATAACTAAGAGCATCTCCAGCAGGAGTGCTATTTTAACCAAAAAGTTAAATTTGGCTATTTTTGTCTCTTTTTCTTCCTCCAGCAGAATAGCCACTCTAACTTTTTTCCTAACTTCTTGAACAGTGAATAGGCACTATTGGCTATTCACTGTTCATCTATTTACACATTTTTTTTTTTTATCTATTTACACATTTTTTTATGAATACTCTCTCTCTCTCTCTCTCTCTCTCTCTCTCGCTGTTGAAGGACATAACCGGAGAGATGGATCCGGGAGATCCGTGAGGACCAGCACCACAGCCACAAAGACCCCTCCGTTGAAGGACATAACCGCCGACATCAGTAGGTACGCGATGGCCAAGTTCACCCCGAAGAGCACAGCCCCGTCGATCCTCGCCACCGACCACATCCCCCCTCCTCTGAGGGTCTTCCCCTGCAGCAGAGGTGCCTCAATCTGCGCCAGCGGCTTCCCGAATGAGACGAGCTTGAGGCACATGCGCCGATCCTCCAAGTACTGGTAGAAGGTGGAGACAATGAGGAAGGCGAGGAGGATGAGGCAAGCGAGGAGGGCGATGAGGCAGTACTAGTCCACGATGACGTGCGCCAGAAGTCGAACAATAATCGCTCGGCTTTGTTGGGATTGGGGAGACGGGTTGGGGGTTGAGGGAGACCGGAGAGTGAGAGGGAAATGAAAAAAAATAAAAGAAAATGATTAAAAAATAATATTTAAAAAAAAGTAGAGTGAACTGTTGGAGAGAATATATGATAAACAGTGGTTAAAGTAGAGAGTTGTACTTTTTCAACAGCTATTTTAACTTTCATTGCTGGAGATGCTCTAATTGCTCAGGTTACTTCCCCGAGCAGCCAAGCCACTCACATTATGTTGACTGGAAAAAAAAAAAAAAAAAAACACCCACCTACATTAATGTTTGAGTGCGTTCAGATAGTTTATAAGTTGCAGATTAATGGTATTCGTGTGAATTCATTTAGCCAGTATTTAGTGAAGTGGAATGTAGCACACACGCAGCAGAATAACAATCATTGGCAAGGTGGGGGGGGGGGGGGGGGGGGAGGCGTAATTTTGACTAATTTCTCAGCAAATCAAGTTTAATTGTTGTCTCTTTCACTTATTCATTATGGAAGGGCCAGCTGAAAATGAATACAGAATCCAAGGGCATGTTCTGTACGTCCTCCAAAAACAATTCTTGAAAACCCGTGTTTTTTTTTAAAAAAAATGAACTGTTTTTTCAATTGAATTCCGTTGGAAAACCTGTTTGAGAAGTTGCGATTAAAACACTGTTTTTGCTGTAAGGAAAAAAAAATTATTTGAAAGCAAGATTAAAGGTCAACAGTTTACTTTATTCAAGTGTATAAATCGCGTTAAAGAAAGAACCAGCACTCCCAAAAGCACAAATATTCATCAGAAAAACAAGGAGAACAGCAATGATAATATAAGCAAAAATCATAATATCTACCTCCACTAAGCAAGTCGTCGGCCGGCCGTACACCGGGCCATTTCTGGCAGCGAAGAAGGTATCAGGAAGCCGAAAGCTGAAGAAGCCCTAAGCCAAAATCCGGCAGGTATACCGACTGCCGTGGAGGGAGGCTAAAGCTGCTCTGTTTGTTGGTCTTCCACAGAAGAGAAAGTGGAAAAGTGTTCTTTTTAGGGCTTTTTCTTCTCACGAGAGCTGCCGATCCGACTCAGCGTCCATCGAGGCCTCCGAGATTGTTTTTTTTTTTTTTTTCTTTTCTTTTTTTTTTTTTTTTTTTTTTTTGGTAAGAGCCCACCCCATGTGAGAGAGTGTTGTGAAATTATTGTACCTGCGTTGTACAAATATCATTTTCCTTTATTAATTTTTGGTAATATTTTTTTTTTTTTCTTTTTTAGTAGAAAGCTACTTTTTAATTCTCGATAAATATTAAGTATTATTTATGCACACCGATTGCATGTACCCATAAGCAATAAAATATTTTTGTAGAAAATCTTCTAATTTAGGACGAACCTTCTTAAAGTATTAATTAAATAATTAAATTTATTATTTTTTATAAAGTATAATGTTATGAACTATTTTTTTATCATTCGAAAGTTGATGTAATTTTTAAAATTACCATTAAATCAAAATCTAATAGTTATCAATTATAAATTCAATGGTGATTTTAAAAGTCACATTAACTTTAAAAGGATAAAAAAAAAAAAAAAAAATGATCCCTACCATTACTCTTTCTGTAATAAGTTTAAACTTTTAAAATAAATATTAATTTAACATAGTATTAAAATCCTAACACTACAATTTAGTATTTACCCACATTTCATTAAATTTTCAACACACCATTTCAGTTAAATTTCCACATAATTGAACACATCTATCCAACTAAGAATCACTAACAATCTTTTATAATCGGAAGATGTGGCAATAAAAATCAGTTTTTGAATAAGCAATTAATTTTTTTTTTTTTTAATTTACAAATGTTGATCTGATGACTAATTCTTATTGCTAATCATCTAGTTGTATAACACAGTTTACTAAATAGCATTACCCATCTTTTAAATATGCTTAATCGTTCCTTCAATTTTTGAGCTACCATAACTATCTACTCTTACGTGGGTTATGACTCATGAGTGAATTTGTAGAAAATCATTTCACCACGTTTACTATTCACTTTTGCGTGGAAATAATCATGGGACTTTCATATTAAAAACCCTAAACTCATGACCTTCCATTCTGCTGACTCTAAATTTAGGTCAGTTAAAAAAATTTATACCATGTCTTTTTCAAGCATATGTTAAAAAAAAAAAAAAAAAATTGAAATCATTAGGGGTCCAATTATGATCATATGAAGAAACAAAGAATTCAACTGATCACTTCCTGCATATAATAAGAAATATTGTAATACAAATAAATCATAAATTTACAGAAATTAATGTCATTCAATTTCTCTGTCTACAAGTAGCTAAGTAATTGCACAAATTGACAAAAGAACTGTAATTTTTACCATCTCAAAACCCCTCTCACCAACCAAAGAAAGAAGGGGGTGAAAAAAAAAAGTCCCATATTTTACAACCCCGCCATCCCTGTACTCTACCAGTATATTTATATCTCATTGGGAGAATCACATTTTAACGCTTCATCCGGATGCAAATTGTCATAAAATACTAATGAGTGTGTAATGAGGAAGAACACCTGCTTCCATAATTTCATGTAAAAGGCCAGCACTTACTCACTGCAGGAGACCGTTTTCGAGAACGCATCGTCAACCGGAGCGGCGCTTTGATCTTCTCCGTTTTCCAAGAAGTTTCAACATGTTGTCAGTGACATCGGGCGGAGAGTTATCGTCTTCATCCCTTCTGTTGTCAGAGGTATGAGTCAACCAGGCCAATGCCTCTATAGCAGCATCCCTCTCTGCAAGCTGCTTGTTTTTCTTGGGTTTCCCTACGAATTGCATTCCCTTGAACTCTACCAGAGCCCTGAACTCGTTTGTCTTAAGGTGCTTGGTTTTGTATTTAGGAGGGGAGTGCCCTGCTCTCATCAACAGTGTTTGTAGCAAGCTCTTAGGATTTGTTCCATCTTTTGTGAACCTGCTGTCATTAGACTCCCTAGGCTTCTTGCTTTCACGGCCAAATACAAATCTCCCTTCACATTGGTCCCCTGACACAAGCTCTTGTACGGCAAGCATAAGGTACTTTCCCTCCTTATGCATGTCAAGGCTAGGATCTTCAAGCTGCATCATAACAAGGGCATTAGGTAGATTACGTGTAGGGCAGGAAGCAATATAGAAAAAGCCAACATAACAAAATATTCTTATGAAGTTCCTCTGGTTTCTTTCCTAACCTTCTTCTGTACAAGCTTATCAAGTTCTTCCTTGAGCTTCGAGTAGCATTCCGCCAAATTAGGATCCATGAAAAAGTCAACATACCCTTCCAACATTTTCAAATGCCCAGCCTGAAAATGGCAAATCACAAATAATAAAATCCCAGACTCAAATTCCTTCGACCGAAGGAAAGGTATTATAGATATGTCAACAGGCGAATCACCTGTACACCATGGCTGAGAGCACCACCAAAAAGGATCAGTATTGAATCAGATACGCCAGTGGAATCGCGTATGAAAACTGTATTCACCTTCACTTTTTCACCAAAGACTAGCCATGGGTAAGAAATTGTCTGGTAACGAGCATTGACAGAATTCTGAAGCAGAACCATTGCAAACATCAAATAATTGCTTGATACCATAAAAGTTTTAGCAAGACCAGGATACAAATAAGATAGCTATTCTATCCAAAACTACTGAATTAGCAGAAAGGTCTTTTTAAAAAACAAAAATTTGCTTTTATTTTTCTTCACCATATATTTAGAACTTTTGCTATCCAACAATTATTCACTATACAGGCAATCAAAACCCATGACGTGCGTGGACAGATATTGGAGAATATCCTTGAATTCCCACGTGCATTGAAAATCCAGCGAAGTTTTAGAGAGAGATATTGGAAAGAGCAAGGGATCTCTCACTGCATGTGCGTGTGTACACGTGCGCGTGCACACACATATGCACACATACTTGTAAATGCATGCATGCCTGTGTCTACATAAGAGAGTACATATATTTGCAAATGGATGCAAGTAAACAAAGGCTTACAACATGAAAGGAATGAAATCTACACAAGATAAACCAATTGGTGCTGTAACAGTGAATGACAAAAGGCCAGTCTAGTACTAACACAATCGTTTAAATTGATAGTCTTAATCAAATTCTAGGTAAATGCATCTTTACTATGTGCACTGATACAAAACCAAAAGGATGCATGTGAACCTAACATATGTGAAGAAATTTATCACTAGTTTTGCAAAAACAGGACAATTCACAATTTCTGGGATTCCTTTTATATATAATTTAAATCCATTAAACGTGCTGAAAGGCTCAACCCTAATGTACAGGAACTATACAAGAGAACCCCTAAATGTATAGAAAAAGAACAACAAAACTCCAAAACTTTGAGAAATTAGATACGGGCAAGCTATTGAACGCTACTCTCCTTGTGTAAAGGGAGTGGCTCACAACTAATTGAATGTCCTCCCATTTGTTCTGGTGCATAGTCTAAACTTCGCCACGTCACTTAAATGAAATCCGAAGGTCTTAAATAATGTAGAACATTTTAGTCTAACCACAATGAATCATGTGGTCCCTCAACTTAGTCGCTCACCCCATTTCCTCCACACCCAACAACGATCAATTGTTGCCGCCACTAGCACCACCACCGCCGTCAACCACCATAAACTCTAGTCTTGTTTCCAAAAGACTCAATGAATAGTGTCATGGTCGGACAAGAAAACCAATGTGGCAGGATCATATCCTCCCATGCAACTCCATGGCAGTGATCTTAACCGGAGAAAAATAAAGATCTCAATCAACGCTGTCCAACTCCCCTCCTTCGTCTCCATCACCACCGCAACCTTTACCTTCTCCCAATACGTCGCCATCCGAACCACAATTGGGCTTCTCCCACTACGACAGCACACTCCAGCACCGGCGGTCAGCAATGTCGGCGCTGACCATCACCAAGACCATCGTCAATCAGGTTTTTCATCAGGGCCACAGTGATGGAGAGCTGTTTGACGGTATGCTGAGAACGCTAGCCCACACGCTCTCACCGCTAAGCAGGCACCTCCACCTGGCCAACAATGAGACTATGCACTGGAGGAAATGGGAGGACTCTTCAAGATATGCTAGCTTATATTGTTTAATAAGTCTTGTTGGTCAGGGAAATGGCAAGAAAACGTTTATACAAGTAGTGAACTTTCCAATCTTTACTGAAAAGAAAAAGGAAAAGGAAATAATAACCATATATAAAACACACAAAGTAGAAAATTCTATGAAGAATTTGTAGAATTTCTTCCTTAGTCACAAATTATTCCGATGTACTTAAACAACTGGTCGGGTTACAGTTGCAGAAATATACAATTTTTTTTTTTTTGGATAAGTAATAATTTATTGAAAAGCGTAAGGCACCTTTAAGTATACAAGCAATATACACGAGAGACTCCAAACGAGCAGGAAACCCAAGTCCTCAAACTCGAAACCCTACAAACCCTCAAGCCCAAAACCCACAAAACAGCAAAACTCAAAACCCCACAAGGCACTCAACGCTAGAAAAAGAGAGACTTGCCTCTCCCTTGCCTAGTGGATGCGACCTTAGCATCGTAGTTGATTGAGCATTCTAAATTAAGAAGCTCCCTTCTACCCTTTATCGTTCGGGGGGGTATCCAGCAAGGTGACATTGCCCTCACACGACTCCTTCAGCAAATCCATCCAACCCAAGTCCCAACATGTGGCAGTGGAGAAAAAATCTTCGTCATCCCCATCCCAGCATACAAAGTCCTCCACTTCACTATCCACCTCCGAAGATGGATAGTGAACGACAACAGGCAGGGCACTGAACGACAACACTGACTCTGAGATCAAGCTATCGTCCATTTTTAAAAATCTATTGTCCCTCGATTTACGGTTATAACGTTGCAAGGGTTTAGAATTTAGATTTAGCACAGACAAGGGCCTTAAATCAAAAGCCTGAAGCCCTACAACCCCATGCACCAATGAATCCTCCGGCATAGAAAACCCTCTCGGAGCAGAAGGAGAAGGGGTCATACCTGAAGTTTCCTTGCTCGCACCCAAAACAACCGGCATCATAGGGTTAAGAAAACCACGTCGAAGAAGACTCTTCGCCGGTTTAGGATTCCCTCCATCACTGTGCCAATCCATTAGAGAAGAATTACCACCAGAGAACTCTGACCCAGAGCATGGAACAACAACAAACAATTTAGGAATCCCCCCTACATAAGTAGATCAAATCACCTTGGAAGAACCAAAAAACCCAACCCGAGAAACAACCAAGGAGGAACCCACGACCGGAGAATACTGGCCTAAGGGACCACCGGCATCTACACTTACCAAAAGAGACTCTACACAGCTGTCGTTGAGATGAGAAAGACTCCGGCGTGTTCTGGGCTACGATCCGAGCATTCGGTAGGAACACAAAAGGACCGGTGCTGTCATTTGTCCTCACCTGCTCCAGAATGCTAGATGTAAGGACTAACGGTCGCCGGGACGAGGATGGCCTCCTGCAAAGGCAGATCTGTGGGCGTGGCATACGACCCACTAGCACCCTTGCTTCCCGGAGAAGACCCAACGGATCTCCAAGCCTTGCCGAAGAAGCAGCACGACCAGACCCATCCTTCTCCTCAACAGAATAGCCCATCGCCAAAAGCTCAGGAGACACTCACCAGAGAAGAAGCACTGGAAAAATGAGACCCTCTCATAGCTTCAAAAAATGCCATAACTTTGCTCAGCTCCCTAGAAAATCTACTCCATCCCCGCCCTTCACGGCCTTCCAACAACAAAATAAGCCTTCTCCGGCCACCCACTGCTTGGGCCGTCACCTCAAAAAAAAACCGTCCATGTTGCCACCCCTCCAAACAGTGAGAACAAACGAAGCCTCCTGTGTATATTTCACAAAATCCTCGTCGCCGGTGAACCGTAACACCTTTTCCACCATCACTATCAACCAAGCGACACACCAAGTGCCCAAAAAGACAACCCCTAATAAGCCTTTTCTCCTTTCCTCTACGCTGAACTCCAGCTTGCCTTTCTCCACCGATAAAGAAAAGGCTTTGGCCTCCATGAAGAAACGGCTCTCCATCCCAACCTCACACGTCCACTCCCAAAAAAAGATACATTGCCGGGAGAATAAAGACCCAGACGCAACCCCAAAACAGCCAAGAAGAAGAACCACCTTCCTGATCTGAACCAAGACAACCCAACAACACTCCAACACGAAAGAAGATCGTCGACACCGGCTAAGTTCCAATAAGACAGAAAGAAGCAAAACCCTAGCGGGACGCGCCTTCACGTGCCACCGCTAGGGTGGAGAGAGAAGAAGAAAAAATGAAGGTTTGAGGAGAGAGATGAGAGCATATTTTTCTTTTTTTGATAAGTAAATGAAATTTTATAAAAGCGTAAGGCGCCCCTCTAAGTACATTGGAAGTATACACAAGGAAATGCCTAAGAAGACAAAGAAAAACGAATAAGAAAATCAGAAAAGCTAATACACACGGGAGACAAAAAAGCCTCCGTCCAAAGATACAACGTATGAAAAAACGAAGCAACAAAATTCTCCATGGAATTCTCCAAGTCTTCAAAACACCTAAAATTTCTCTCCTTCCAAACACACCAAAGAATGCAAATAGGCACAATCTTCCAAACTGCAGCACTCCTTGACCTACCCGCCTTCCACCAACATGCGAATAAATCGATAACTCTCCTAGGCATAACCCAAGACATACCAAACCTAGAAAAGACATGATTCCACAAAGTAGTAGCCACATCACAATGAAGAAGAAGATGGTCTACAGTTTCCCCGTCTCTTTTGCACAAGTAGCATCTATCCACAATGATAATCTTTCTCTTCCTGAGATTATCCGCTGTAAGAATCTTTCCAAGGACTGCCGACCACGCGAAGAACGCCGCCCTCGAAGGAGCCTGGGTCCTCCACACACTCTTCCAAGGAAAATGACTGCCCTCACAGCCGGCTAAGGAGCTGAAATAGGACTTAACCTTGAGCACCCCTTTCTTGGAAGGGACCCACCTAAGCCTATCAGCACGATCTCTACTCACCCTGGCTAAATGCAACACATGAAAGAA
Organism: Alnus glutinosa; assembly: GCF_958979055.1. Classification (NCBI taxonomy): domain Eukaryota; kingdom Viridiplantae; phylum Streptophyta; class Magnoliopsida; order Fagales; family Betulaceae; genus Alnus; species Alnus glutinosa. The sequence goes on along the minus strand of NC_084895.1, from coordinate 4,284,354 downwards.
GGACCCACTTCCCAGTCATGTGCCTCTCTAACAAAGCTCACATTCCACTGTATAGAGCCGCCCAAAACCTCCATATTATCCGCAACGGAAGCATCCTTCATCCGAGCTATACCAAAAAGAATAGGAAATGCTTCCTTCAACACCCTATCCCCACACCACAGATCATGCCAAAATTTTGTCCTAACCCCATTCCCCACCTCCAATCTAGAGAGACCAGAGAAAATCCCCCACCTTTTCCTGATATTCTTCCACAGCCCCACCCCATGAGCACCAACCGGCTCGCGAGAACACCACCCACCCCACAAACTACCAAACTTGGCATCCACCGCAACTCTCCACCAAGTTTCTCTCTCTATCCCATACCGCCACAACCATTTACCTAACAAAGCATAGTTGAACAACAACAAATTCCGAATACCCAACCCTCCATCTGAAATTGGGGAACAGACTTTCGACCACCTCACCAAGTGAATTTTAGATTCTTCACCCAATCAACCCCAAAGAAAATCCCGTTGAAGCTTCTCTAAACAAGTAGCAACACTCCTCGGGAGATGGAACAAAGACAAAAAGTAAGTAGGCACATTGGCAAGGGTACTCTTAATAAGGGTTACTCTACCACCCTTAGAGAGATACATCATTTTTCAACTAGCCAAACGATGTTCAATCTTCTCAACAACCCCGTCCCAAATATGAGTGGACTTATAGGAAGCCCCTAAAGGAAGACCAAGATACTTAACCGGCAAAGTGGCAAACCCACACCCTAAAATGTCGGCTAGCCTTTCCGCTTGATCAACATGCCCCACTGGAATTAAATTTGACTTTGTCAAATTAACCTTCAGACCCAAAGCTGCTTCAAACAGGAGGAAGAGACTCCGCAGATTACGCAACTGAGAAGAATGAGCACTACAAAAAATCAAAGTATCATCTGCAAACAGAAGATGCAAAAAATCTACGTCACCTATTTTCAATCCATCCAACAAACCCCCCCTAACTGCAGCTGAGATCATACGGCTCAAGGCTTCCATCACAAAAACAAACAAAAGGGGTGACAAAGGATCCCCTTGTTTCAGTCCTCGGGAGCTACTGAAAAAACCAAAAGGGGAGCCATTGATTAACACCGAAAACTGCACAGTTGAGATACAATGAGCGATCCACCTACACCACTTTTCCCCAAAGCCACACCTCCTCAACATATACAAAAGAAAATCCCAATTAACATGATCGTATGCTTTCTCCAAGTCCATCTTGCAAATGATGTCTGGCACCCCCGATCTAAGCCTACTATCAATGCATTCATTAGCAATAAGAATCAGATCAAGAATCTGCCTCCCTTTGATAAAAGCGCTTTGAGATTTGGAGATGACCTTCTCCAAGACTGACTTCAATCTGTTTGCTAGAACTTCAGCAATAATCGTGTAGATACCTCCCACCAAAGTAATAGGCCGGAAATCTTTGATGGAGTTGGCCCCTAGAACCTTCGGAATAAGAGAAATAAACGAAGCATTCAAGCTCTTCTCAAACAAACCTTTGGCATGAAACTCATCAAAAACCTTCATAATGTCCACTCTCACGACATCCCAGCACGCTTGGAAGAAGGCCATAGAAAAGCCATCAGGACCCGGTGCCTTATCACCATTCATAGCTGACACTACCTTCTTGACCTCCTCCTCTTCGAATGCTCTCTCCAACCAACTAGCATCAGAATCTGAAATAGAATCAAAAGAAATACCATCCACCCTAGGCCTCCACCTACTCGGCTCATGAAAGAGCTTTTGGTAGAACTCAACCACATGATCGCCAATATCTGACTTATTAGAAGTAAGAGTATCTCCAATCCATAACGAGTCAATAGAGTTGTACCTTCTGTTTGAGTTTGCTATGGAGTGGAAGAATTTAGTACACTTGTCCCCTTCTTTTAACCACAAGACTTTTTGATTTCTGCCGCCAGCTCACCTCCTCCAAAAGAGAACACCTCTCTATCTCTCTGACTATCTCTGTCTTCTTCTGAAGCTCCTTCTCAACTAAAGCCCTACTTCCTTCAATAGCATCAAAAGCCCAAAGATCTTCAAACAACTTCCTCTTGTTCCTATCTACCTTACCAAAAACCTCTTCAGAGCCTTTAGCTTACAAGCAAAAGCAAAACTAGAGGTACCTTGGAACGAGTAAGAATCCCACCATTGTTTCACCTTCCCCATAAAACCTTCTGCTTTAAGCCACATGTTCTCAAATTTGAAGGACATGTTCCCCCTAGAGAAATCACCACAATCAAGAAGAATCGGAAAGTGGTCTGAATAAAGGCGAGGAAGCCTCTTTTGAGACGACACAGGAAACCGAGGAGAGAGAAAGGCATAGGAAGCTCTAATTTTTTTTTTTTTTTTTGATAAGTAATTGTACTATATTAAAAACAGCGTAAGGCGCCCCTAGTACACACGGAGTATACAAGAAGCAACAGCCTCACAACCGACCCGACAAGGAACAATCCACAAAACCACCCAACCCTAAGCCCCTAATCCCCTAAGCCCCTAAATCTCACAATCTTCAATCATATCCCATCGCCTATGTTCCTCATCAAGGGCAGAGAGGAAAGCCATAGATCTATCCCCCTTATCCCCGAAATACATAGAGCATGCCATAGACAACTCCATAGGAGTTAAAGGCTGGAGTTGTTTTCCTTGACCCATCACCGGCTTTGGCTTCCTTCCTTTACATTTGTCCTGAATTAAAGGCATAGGAAGCTCTAATTCTTTCGTTTTCGTTTTAATATACAATTATAAACCCTTGAGAGAGATTTTCTTGTTTAACATTTTTGTAAAGGAGGCAAAATTAAGCAAAAGGGATTATCATTTTTCTTTCAACCAACCTTAAATTAGAATCCAAAAATCAGTACAATAATAGCAACAAATAAGTACAGTTTTATAATAAACTCAATTAAAAAGTGTCATTACAAATCATGACTATACACGTACTGTCTTCATACTATGTGCATTGTAATTTCTAATCAAGAACCAATACATATCAGCAACGCCCATGTATTGTATAGTCCAGTGTGTTTCATACTGTGTATTATGAATGGTGTCAACCGAGGCAAGCAGCTTCATGCTGCAGTTCACCTTTCCATAGTGTCAAAACTGGTGTCTAGCTAAATTAGATGTATATCAGTACTTCTTTATAGGGATAGAATTTCAGCATTGTAGTTGGACCAGATTTTAAAGCAACCAAGCAGATCAATTCAAAGTTCACCTAAACTCAGTCCCATTTCATACCCTAAAAACAATAATTTTTGTTTTGGTAAGGCTTTGACACTTTTACACTTACCGCATAGAGTAAAACCTGGCCATCATCCATCGTTTTGAAAGACATGGACGTCTCTCTGTGCTGCACATAGAGTAAGAAAACAGTAAATGTCAACTACTAAACTAATGACTTCAAAATTAAAAATTGAAAGTACATTTCCAAGTAGATTCTTACCACTACAGATGCTATGCCAGGAAAAAGGCCAGAACATATAATTGCACGAACCAATGACTGGTTGTGACTTAATCTGTTGTTATTGCTTGCATCTGCATCTACCAAGCCAGAATCTCTCAAAATGAAGCTAAACTGCTTCCGAAGAGAATGGATAGCCTGAAGTGTTTGGGCAGAGAGGAAATTCCTCCAGCAATACTCGTATGCAGATCCTTCTCTTTCTGCATCTTTCCATCCTTCATACGCACGAACCAGTGCCATATGATCACTGTAATCTTTTGCAGAAAATCTAGACTTTGCTGTCCCTGCTAACTGAATCAGAGAGGTAGAGCAAAAATCAGTTAAAGTGTTTTATCCACAATCAAGATGTGTCATGACAATGGCTACATCAAAGTAATGATTCATGAACATTGGGAAAATTCAAGGAGTAAAGTTTAAATTTCACTAGCATTGTAATCATCTAGGACAATATGAAAAGGACACTAAAGGACAGTAGAGTGGTGTGTTTCAATTGATCCCAGTGTGAAATAGATAAAATATGTAATGTGAAGCTCATAGGATCTATCAGACCAGATGAAAAACATTTCTCTGAACAACCAGTGAAAAGAAAAGAAAAGGAAAAAAAATGAAATTATTATCTACGAAATTTATGACTTTAAACGAGTACAAACTTGTGCAAATTATCACTCAGTAATAAGAAGTAAACATTTCTTCCTTTCTTTCAGGAGGTTCTGCTCATAAATGCACTGATTAAGAGTTCCAGCTGGGAATTAGATGAGTTGAGTGAGCAGGTAAAGAAGCCCCAACTATATGAGTCAAATGACACAAATGAATAGTAAGTCGAACTCAAATTTGAAGCATAATCAACTAAAAGTTTCCTACCAAATAAAAAGAGGACTAAAAATTTTATTTGGGGGGGGGGGAACTCCTGGAACCTTCCACTTTGAAAGCTCACATTATGATTACAATTTGTCGTCATCACCCTCATCCACATCTATTTAACAGCTTTCTGGTTTTTGAGGACCTTAGTAATAGCTTTAACTTAATTTTACTGCTTGAAAGTATATGCAACTCTTTCTTTGGACAAATAAAGCTAAAGTATATGCAACACGATCAGATGTTTCATTAGACATCCTTTATCTCTCTGAGTAATCTTCATATTAACAAAATATTTTGAGCCACATAATTATTTCTAGAGAGTTAGTTGGCCATTTTTTTTATGGAATGCTGATATCTATGATGGACTCGTATCAAAATTTAAATTTCTTTCATTCAACCTCACCCCTTTTCCAACGAAAAAAGGGAAATAAAATTGAAAGAAAAGGAGGTTTCCTATTAAACATACCTTCAAGGATTTCACCTATGTTTAATGGCCCACCAGGCCCCACCTGACCAATCAGACACGCTTTTTAAGTCCTTACAAAAAGACCCAATACCAGCGCATTGCATATTCATGCCTATTTAAAGTGTTCTGCCCAGTACCACAGCCTTGCTTTTTGCAAACCATGTCATTGAAGCTTGATACAATCAACTTCCCCTTTCAACTATTCAAAGCATACTGACATCTAATCATCACTATTGTAAATCCTCTTCTTTTAACATGTCAAAATCCACTCATTTTAACACAAGAAAATGTTCCTATTTTTTCTACAGCTAATGCTTGTCCATCAGGGGTCATGTGCCATTCTGCATTATCAATTGTCCCGAGTATTCCTAGTCAGTCCAACATCTTAATCTCCACAACACTTCCAAACTTTTTTCTCCAACTGAAAATGCTGGTGACAGACATAATATTTCTTACCAGAAAATTTCAAGCTCTTTTAAATGCAACTTAAGTACAAATACATGCTATACACAACAGTACATCTTGCACTTAAACATACAACTATCATGCTCTAGTGAGCATTGCCAAAGGCCTTGGGAACAAATGCTGTCTCCTCCCCAATAAAACAAGGGGTATAGGGTGAGGTCATGGGTGAAATTCCATATGAGTGAGTTGCATCTGTCTATCACAAAATTCCATTGTTAGCATCCAACTCAGCCACCACCTGTAAATGTTAATCAAAATTGCACTTTCCTTTTTACTTTTTTTACACGCATATTATAGGGTTTCAACCATCGGCGACAAACATTGATTTTCACCCATTTTCAAATCAAACTAAATACTATTTAAGATTTCTTAATAATAATGATAATAACGACAACAGCAACAACAACAATAACCAATAACAATGGCAAATTTATAGTAACCAATGAAAACAACAGAAAACACTAGGAAAATTATCAATTTTGCGATGCAACTGTACAAAGATCCTGCTAAAATCTGTATCACAAATTATCAGTTTTAGATAGTGGCAACAGTCACCCAAGGTTTCCCTTGTTCATAAATTCAAAGGATCAATCCGCCTCATCAGAAACTTTTTGAAAATCCTACCCCATGTTCATCATTGTCTTTGGAAATGGTATTCTTAATACTGGACCAGACCAGGTAAAGTGGATTAAACCGCCTGAATCATCAATAGTGTTTGTTTTGGACTTTTAGGAACATGGTATTTCAAGCAACCAGGGTATCCTGTTAACGTGAAAAAGAATAAAACAAAAAAGAAATAATGAAAAGAACATGTACTTGATCATTGTAAAAAAATGGTCTACTGAATTGCAATGTAATTGTTCATTTTGAGATTCTATTAGCATGTAAAGATATTCTTTTCAACTAACAGACTAATAAACTATTAGAATTTAAATTAAATGATTAAATTCATCCATTCATATCAGCTTAAAATTTTGGGACGAGTGGTGGCTTAACATGGTATCAGAGCAAAAGTCCTAAGTTCGAACCTTATCTTCATCATTCATCTCCCATTTTAATTAAATATTCCATGTGTTGTCATCTATTAAGGGGAAATTTGAGCCCACACGTAAGGAGGAGTGCTAGAATATAAATTAAATGATTAAATTCATCACTTCCTGTCAGCTTAAGCTTTTGGGACAAGTGATAGTTTAACATAAACTTTCTCTTGCTTGAACTTCCTAGTTCAAAAGCATAGCCTTGTATTTTGGGGGGAGGGGGGGACACACCGAACAATATGACAGGTTGGTTCCAATGTAACTAAATAATTTACAAAGGGAAATGACAAGAAAACAGTGAGAGAACATTTCAATATGCATCATCCTGTCAGAAACAGAGAAGGAAATTGGAAGGCACAGAGTTTCCTTCGAAACAGTTCACAGCAGGGTCCTCTGTTTAGTACAACAGGAAAACGATAAATGGGCAGGATATAAGATTTTTCCTAAAGATCCCTTCATCCATTATCGCATTAAGAACACCTCTGTCAAAAACCCAAACAGGTTTCATTGCAGGCCAGAGAGGTGGCGGGAAAATACAATTCCACTGAAATGCTGAAAGGTTGTTCTACTGATGAGTCACACAACTATATGATGCAACCTGATGCTGGATTCCCACGACAGGTTTTTAACAGAAAGCAATAAGAGTGCAATGCACCCTAGGAAGCAACATTGCGCAGACGGGATACACACAATACAATATAGACATAGTGATACGTCAATTCATGAAAATTTAGGATATGAAAAGGCAGTGATACTTGATTAATTAATATGTAAATAAATACTTTATAATACAACTTATGTTAACTTTTAGCTTAAAAGATGAAAAACAGATGATAAAAGGCATAAAATTAACCTAAATAAATAAACTAATTAAGAAGTTATTAGTTCCAAACACAGAGAGGGAGTGAGAGGGAGAGAAAATTAAGTATCTGAGCTTCATAGAATGCAACCCATCATATAACATTGGTTTTAAACTTGACATCATTGTCTCTGCTAATTTTTATTAACAGTCCAGTGCACCCCATCGTATAATACTGCTTTTACAGGTCTATGTTTATAGTTATAGAGGTACACATATCAAGAATTTGCAGAGACCAAGAACTAATTTTGATGCACCAATAGATAATATGTACTTCACTTACATCCTTTTTGTCTTGGGGCAAAAGGAAAGGATCCCTGACACTAAGCCCAGATACTATTGTAAGAACAGGATCAAAGCAACGAAAGATAGAACCCATAATTAGCATTTTCCCAAGCTTTGGATCCACTGGAAGAATGGACAGAAACTTTCCTGATCGGATATTTAAAAAAAATTAAAAAATTAAAAAAAAGAAAAAGAAAAAGGAATGTGATAAATCAAGTAACCAAGACAACAATAATAGTATACATCAGAAAAACATTTAAGTAAAAAAGCTTCTCAAACAAGAGTCAAGAGACTAACCAAGATTTGTCAGATTTTCGTTCTCATCTAGTGCCCCAATCTTTGTCAGAAAATCAATGGCATTTTGTACCTGTCATCCCATAGTTGTCAATTTGTTCAGTTGACTCAAAGGTTTTTTTTTTTTTTAATCGGCAAATATCATAAAAAGCGTAAGAAACCCCCAAGAATGCCGCCACACATGTTTTATGTTGAGAGTAAAGCAAAACTCACAATACTAAAACACCAAAAAGTAAAGCAGGCAACGAATCTAGATAAGCCCATGCAAAACAGAGTTCTAAAATAGGCCTTCCTTGTGGACTAGTACATGGCACAATTCAAAAAACCAATAATATCATTGGCAATCCCGAAAAACAAACAAAAATATAATAATAAAATAAAATGGAAGTGTTCATCCAAAGAATTGATAAATTATGCTAATTTCTTAATTGCTTGCACTCTCATTAAAATCAACTGCCTCATGTTTCTCTGAAACATAACATCCAGCATTTTCCAAAAATTAGTTTCATCAATTGGATAAAAGATGAAATTTGAACATAACATACAAATTAATAATAAGACAAATAGGGTGAAATTCATGGGCCAAATTTAGAGAGCAATTCCTGACTGTGATTCAGGAAGTTCCTGAACGACAATATCCCATTTAAATGACAAGGAGGGGATTCAAGTGCATATTAGAAAGAGAGCATCGTTTTCAAGAAATTTATTAATAATAGATAAAAGAAAGATATTAGTAAAAGAGCATGGGAGATTCAAATGAACAATATTACTTACAGCCAGTGATTCTGGTGGCTGCAGAGCAGCTGACAAGAAATTTCCTATACTTCCAACCTGCAAACTTTTAATTTGCAAGCAGAGAGAGTTCAAAGGGGTTCTCAAAAGTTCAGGAAGTTGATATTCGGAGAAAGCTTCATACACACATTTGGGGTAAAGGTGGTAACATTCTCCTGGCTGCACACGACCAGCCCTACCCCTTCTCTGCAATCAATTACAACCAATGAAATATCAGGTGCCAATTGCAACAGATAAAGCAAGAACAGGTGCCAATGAACTACATGCAAAGTGCTACCATGGTGTCCACCACATAATGGACCTCTTCAAACCAGTCTAATGCTTGTTGTAAATACATAGACAAGTATGAATTAGTACCAGGTCCTACAAGTCCACAAGTAAAACCAGATGTAATCCCATGCAAGTAAACACTGCCTCCTACTCATAAACAAACATGTTCACACACATGCACCAATAGGGGAACAATCATATCCAGAAAAAGAGAGAAATAATAATTGAATCAGAGCAGATCCCAACTATGGTTCATGGCATGCATTTTATCACTACAAATGCAAGGGCAAACCAAAGTCGAGTAAGTTTAGGGTACAAACAACTTACTTGCCGTGCAGATGCTTGTGATATCCAAGAAGGTAGAAGACAAGGTGTATTATTCAAAGCATCATAAGTAGTCTCTTTTGCTTTTCCACAATCAACTACAAAAACTATATCATTGATTGTAATGCTTGCCTCTGCCATATTTGTAGCAAGAACTATTTTACGGACATTTGGTGGTGGATTCTCAAATATAAGTTTCTGCAGAAAATGACAAGGGACAGCAGAGAATAATATGATCTGAAATCAGCAACCTCAGAGTGAAATGTAAATCATGTTATAAAGGTACATTATAAATGATATGTTTTCAGAACTCGTGATGGTACTAAAGCACAATGAACCCTTGTAAGCAGCAAGCATTGGTTGCAGACTAAGAAGTTTTGAAGTGCTATTTTTTCACTGCTTAACACCTTCCTAAATTACAACTTTAGCTGTCAGAAGTAACAATGGGCAAGTACATCCTAGCAAAGCACGCAACAATTAGGATGCACCATTTACAAAATATCATCAGTACCTCAACCAGATTACCAAGTAAACAAAGAAAGCCACTTTTGCAGAAAGAGTAAATATATAAAGCAATCTTCTGAGGAATATCTTAAAAACAATCCACTACCAACAAATATCCTAGAACAAGTAATATCTAACAGATACATGCAAAAAATAAATTCCATAATCCTATAATAAACAACTGCAAAAGTAGGCCATTGAACCCAGTAGTGTCAAACCTAAGTATTGTAATTAAATGCATTTCTGTACAAACAGGATCACATTAGAAAGGAGATGTCCCCACCAAGTACCACAGTGTATCAAGTAATTATTTAACATTTTACACCTTCCAGTAAAGGAGTCTATTTTTGAGATAGGAAACCTACTAGTAGGGCTGTCAATGGGCCAGGTTAGACTTCAAAATCAATCTCATTATAGATCTAAAACCGGTTAATAGATTTGCAATTAAGATCCAATAATAAAATCCAAAACTGGTTATAAACAGACTGAACTCAAATTCATTTCCAAATCCAATTAAAAATTAAAAAAACACATCCAATCGGGTTTGGCGAAGTAGTTTCAAAAACATATACCTTTTTATTACTAGAATTCACTCTTTTTCAATGGCTTATAAAATAAAGAACTTAATCTACCGATAAAATAAAGAATTTGGTCTAGAATTGACAGATTTTTAGTCTCTTCAAAATGGAAATCACATTTTCCTGATTTGTATTAGAAGAGGTTGCCAAGACTTTGCTCGGACCATTTTTCCATTCTCCTCGATTGTGTAGGCATTCAAAGTGGTAGAAGATATTTCAAGTTCGAGAATATGTGGTTAAAGGCCGAAGGTTTTGTGGACCGAGTAAAACAGTGGTGATCTTCCTATCATTTTCGAGGTTCCCTGAGCTTCAGTTGGCACACAAACTTAAGTCATTGAAAGTTGATTTAAGAATCTGGAACAAGCAGATGTTTGGCAATGTGGAGAACCAAAAAAAGAATCCCTTGGAGGAGTTAAGTGTTCTTGATGGTTTGGAAGAAGAGATAGTGCTATATGATGAAGAGAAGCTGAGGAAATACATAGTTATTGGTGCCTGTGGAGGGAACACAACGATAGACAGTTCGAGGACAAAGAAAGAACCATTGAGGAGCTCATTTCTTTTTTCTTTTATTCTTTGTACTCTTAGACAGCTGCGTTCCTTGCCCCTCTAGTGATTAGTTTTAATGATTTTCTTGTACTGTTTTCTTCTTCTTCTTAGTTGCCATTCTTGTATACAACCTGTGTACTTGATCACTTCTTGCGCTTTTAATGAAATTTCTCTTACTTATCAAAAAAAAAGAACAAAAAGAAAAGAAATACATAGTTATTGGTGATTTGGAGAGAGTAGCCATGTTGGAGGAGATGAGTGGAAGGCAAAAGTCAAGGGCACTTTGGCTAAGAGAAGGGGACAAAGGCACAAAAAAATTCCATCGAGTGGCTAACTTGAATAGAAACAACTCCATCAAGACGTTGTTGGGCAATGGATTGGTTTTCTCTGATCATTCTGAGATCAAGGAACACATTGTGTGTTTCGATAATAGATTGTTTACCAAACAGCTTAGTTGGCAGCCCAAGCTTGATGGCCTTGCTTTTGACTCCATTGATGAGGAGGAGGCCATTTGATTAGAGATACCGTTTGAGGAGAATAAGGTATTGGAGGTGGTGATAGGTATGAAAAGTGATAAGTGAGCCCTGATGATTTTACTATGGCTTTCTTCCCAGCGTGCTGGGATGTGATTAAAGATGTTATAAGGGTGTTCCATGATTTTCATGCTAGAGGTAAGCTTGCAAAAAAAAAAAACAAACAAACAAAACAAAACTTAATGCTACTTTTATTGCTCTCATTCCGAAAATGCCCGAGGCTATTGATGTTTACGATTTTAGACTTGTCAGTCAAGTGATTGGGGATTATAAGATTATTGCCAAAGTCCTAACCAATAGGTTGAAAAGGGTTGCAAAGAAGATTATTTTAAAGCCCTAGAATGCTTTTGTCAGAGGTAGGCAAATTCTAGACTTCATTCTTATAGCTAATGAGTACTTGGATAGCAGGATCAAATCTGATGAACCAGGTGTGCTTTGCAAACTGGATATTGAGAAGGCCTACGATCATGTCAATTGGGAGTTCCTACTATACTTAAAAAGCGTGGTTTTGGGGTGAAATTGGTGTAACTGGATAATACATTGTATCTCTTCAGTGCACTTTTCTGGTTTGGTGAATGGTTCTCCCGCCAGTTTCTTCAGTTGCTCCAGCAGTCTGAGATAGGGAGATCCTTTGTCTCCCCTGCTCTTTGTCATTGCAATGTAGGCGGTTAGCAAAATGGCATTTGCTACTGTAGATAGGGCCTTTCTTTCAAGCTTTTCTATGGGGTCTAGGAACTCTAGCATGCTTCACATCTCCCATCTTCTATTTGCATATGACACCTTGATATTTTGTGAGGCTAATCCAAAACACATTCCTTATCTGCGTGTCTAATTCATATGCTTTGAAGTTGTATCCGATTTGAAAATTAATCTGGCCCAAGTCAGATTTGGTTCATGTGGGCAATATCAATAATGTTGATGGATTGGCTAGTATTCAGGGTTGTGAGGTGTCTTCTTTGCCTTTGAAGTATCTTTTCCTTTCACTGGGAGCTCATTTTAAGGCCAAATCGATCTGGGATGGTGTTGTTGAGAAGATTGAGCATTGTTTGGCGGATTGCAGAAGGATGTACTTCTCTAAGGGGGGAAGGATTACCTTAATCAAGAATACCCTCTCCAATCTACCAACATATTTTGTCTCTCTTTCACCTTCCTGTTGGTGATGTCAATCGCATAGAGAAGCTACAACGAGACTTCTTATGGGGTGGGCTAAGCGATAAGTTCAAATTTCACTTGGTTAGTTGGTCTAAGGCTTATTCCCCAATTTTTAAAGGAGGGTTGGGGGGGTCCGAAACTTGCTTTTGTTCATGCTCTTTTAGGGTAGTGGCTTTCATATTGTGCATGAGAGAGAGGCCTCATAGAGAGTCATAGTGGACACTACATATGGCAACTCAAGGGGTGGGTGGTTTTTTAATGAGGTTCATGGGTCGTATAGGGTGAGTTGTGGAAAAATATTAGAAGGGGCTGGGGGTGTTTTCTGGTCCAAGATTAAATTCTGGCATGACTTGTGATGTGGGGATTAGGCCCTTACAGAAACTTTCCCAGTCTTGTACAGTATTGCTCGCATAAAAGATGCTTTAGTGGCATATTACTTAAGAGTTATCTAGTGGTTCTCATCAATGAAATAAAAGCTTTATCATAGTGGCTCATAATTGGGAAATGAACGTTTTTTTAATTTGTTGTATTCTTTTAGTAAGTTGGATCCCCTCCAAGAGAGAAATGTTTGATGTCAGATCTTTCTATAACGTCCTTGTACCTCATGAGAGCGTCCCTTTCCCTTGGAAGAGTATTTGGGGGCATAATGTTCCCTTGAAATCGGCTTTTTTGCTTGGACAACCGCCCTAGGGAAGATCCTCACCAGGGATAACCTTAGGAAACGATGTGTCATTGTAGTTGACTAATGTTGTATGTGTAAGATAAGTGAGAAGACTATGAATCATCTTCTTCTCCATAGTGAGATTTCCAGTGCTTTGTGGAATGCTATATTAAGTCATCTTGAGTTAGATTGGGTTATGCCTAAAAGAGTAGTAGACCTTTTCGCTTGTTGGGGAGGTAGTCCTTAGAGTACAGCTGTGTGAAAGACGGTTCCATCCAACCTTTTGTGGTGTCTTTGAAATGAAAGAAATGATAGAATTTAAAAAAAAAATGCAAGAGGACGGTGGTGGATCTAAAGTCATTCTTTTTCAAAACTCTTTACCACTAGACGGCTGCCGTATATCTTAATTTGCTAAGTTTTTAATGAATTTCTCAACTTGTTTTCTATTTCTAGCTAGGTGTTTCTCTTGTATACTCCATGTGTATTTTGGTTGTGCCTTTTACACTTTTCAATGATAATTCAATTACTTATAAAAAAATAAAATTGTTTTAAAGAATTTCTTTGCATTTTCTAACCTTGTTTTGCTATTCATATGAATGGAAGTTGAGTTTAAAAATAAATAACAAGAAATTCCTATTTGGATTTGGACTCTCAAGAGGCAATATTTTAAGATCCATTAGATTTCGACCAAATTCTGATATTCGTTTGAATAATCAAATTCGAACTCAGACTCCACTGGGTCACACTGAGTTCAACCTTTTTTTTCTGATGAATACACCAAGTTCAACCCATTGACACCCGTCACTAGAACCATGACCCTATGACAATAAGATCTATTGACAAAAGGCATGGGTACCTAAGATTACCTACAAGCAGAAATGAAATTTTCTAAAACTTCATGTGTTTATCAAGTTACAGATCCGTATTGGAAACAGGAGATAGGGCTAACCAACCTGTTCAGATGTCGCCATCGACCCATGGCATGTTAGAAGCAGAACCCTGTTGGGATCTCCTAACAGGGGATGAGCTTTTAGCTGATCTCTCAAACAGCTAATATCTTCCCAGCCAGTCATGAATACTAAGACAGCACCTGGTCGTTCCTTCCGGCATATATGACACAAAACTGCCTCAATAAGATTAAATCCTATGCAATCAGGCATCCAACATGCTAGAGAATCTCTTGCCCTGGAGCTGTAACTCTCAAAGCTTGATTTACTAAGAGCATCCTGTGCAAGAATAACAAAAGAACCAAGAGCAAATGACAATTATCAGAAAAATCTTCAAAAATTACAATATGCAGCTTCTACAGACTGCTTCTGCCATAACAAGTTAGTCTTTGCAAAACTTTTTCAATGGAAGCAAAATACACAGGAGTTATTTCAGTTTCCTTCACTTATATTAACCATTATGTAGAACAACCAACTGGAGCACATTACGAGAAGCTATCAACCAATTAAATCTAGATGTCTTAGTGAATTCCTCTTGGTTTGTGATTAATGCAGATGCATACTTTATCTCAACCGACATGGTAGTAGACATTACAGACAAGAATGTGTTACCGAAGAACACATAGCCAGTAGTTGTGCAAGTCATATGGAATACCAGATTGCTCAGAAGCCTCACAAAAAAAGAAACAATGCTTTAGAGAATTTTTACCGTTCCAAACCTACGTTCAATGAGCAGCTCACCATTAATGTGCTTATGGACTAAAGTTCTAGGTATGAGTACTTCAAACATTTGAAATTTTCAATTGCAGGCACATGCATTAACAGGCTAACTGAAAAAAATAAAAAATAAAATTAAGAAGCATCTTAAGAAAGACAATTCTTCTTTCCCACATAAGGGACTTGACAAGAGATCCTATTTTACTGCTAAGGCATAGTAGCATGTTTAGACTTTTCATGTGATAGGGGAACACACATCCATGCAGCTATTACCTTCAAGATCATCAAGTATAAAATAGGCCAGGTTTTTAAAAGTCAAACAAAAGTAGAAAATCAACTTACCATAAATCACTCAAATTAAAAAGATGAATAGGGGAGTTTTATAATCCAACTACAAGATAAAACCTTGGGGCTAAAAGATGCCACATAAAAAGAGCATATGTGGCAAAAGAAATAAAACTGTTGGCAGGTCCCACCTAAGGCAAACTTATTTATCACCCAAACAATAAGGCTCATTATATATCATTCTACTCATGGAAAATATTCAAAACAGAGATTGGAGGGATAATAATTTGTCCTGCGATAAAGCATCATGAATATCCCATAAGATACTTACACAAGGCCAATGCAACATTTTTACCAAAATGTGGATTTCAAGCATTCTAACATTACAATTCAAATGCTTCTGAAATATACCAGAGGAAATCCAAGTTTTTCAGAATAGCATGTACCTCAACAAGAGCAGTAATCTGGTTTTTCCTTTTCCGTGGCATTAGCTGCCTTTGTGTTTTCCACACTTTCTCTTGGCCATAATCATCGATTTGGTTGAAAGAGGTCAACTTATACCCTGTCTTTTCAAGTACGTCTTCTAAAAAGTTTGCTCTCACTGGATGCGTAAAGCCCTGAATAATAAATATACAAATGCACTTAAATCATATAGAGGAAACCTTACATGAACTAAACCTTAATACACTTCTTTTTTTTTTTTTTTTTTAATATACTTGGAGAGTACTCAACTATCAAATAACTACATGAAACAATAACAATATCTGTATGCCAGACTGGCAGCTGAAATGTGATAAAATCAACAGAAAAATGATTTGATTAAGGTTTATGTGAGGCTTCTTAAAGTGAGAAGCAGGCGCGAAGGAGGAAAAAGAGAAGGCATTACGGCAGTTGATCTATGTAAAATCTCTTAATTTGGTTTAGATTATATATCAGGGTTTTTATTTAAGTCTTCATATGGTTGGAGTTTCAGGTTTGATGTTATCGGTTTTGCTTTAGCGTTGAGCGCTTTGTGTGGGCTTTAGGTGGTGTTTAGTGGTCTGTTGGGTTTGGGGGTGTTTGGGGGGTTTTTTTTTTTTTGCTCATTCTAGTTAGGTGTTTCTTGTTGTATACTTCCTATGTACATAAGGGCGTCTTACGCTTTTAATAAACTTTTGTTTACTTATCAAAAAAACAAAAGGTTTGCTGTTATGGGTTGGGCCAAGTAGATTACAGGTGAAGTCCAAGTCCAAATAGTTAGATTACTTAGAAGTTAATTAACATTGGGCCCAAGCATTTTATTTGGTCAAGTGCTAAAAGCCTATAGCTATTTGCTGTTATCAATTTTAAGTCAGTTAGAGAGACAAATATGATCCTGAATTGAATATTTCTGTGTTTTC
The DNA here is from genome assembly GCF_958979055.1 of Alnus glutinosa. Classification (NCBI taxonomy): domain Eukaryota; kingdom Viridiplantae; phylum Streptophyta; class Magnoliopsida; order Fagales; family Betulaceae; genus Alnus; species Alnus glutinosa. The sequence continues at coordinate 4,267,916 of NC_084895.1, read as the reverse complement.
TTTTATTTTATCTTTAGGGTTTCAATGTTGAGCCCCACAACTTGTGGAGTTCGACCTATCTTGCTGTTAATAACAGAAATTAGATCTGAGATCAGGTTCAGCCTCGACAGAACTAGATTCAGGTCCCCACCTACACTTGTAACCTTTCAGGTCAAGTTACACTACAAAATAAATAGTCTCAATCAACATATTAAAAGTTTGAATATACTTAGATTCTCAGATACAAACAAAGGCCTTGGAGAGTAGTAACCATTATGTGGGTTAAGAATGCCAGTTCATGCAAAAGAAACTGTAGTGCAGTATGAAAAAACAAAAAAAGGCATAGCAGATTTATAAACCAATGCACAATCTGTAACAACCCAGAGAAAAGCACTAGCCACATCTACACTATCACCCCAAAAAGAACTAGTCAATTTGGAGCTTCCCTAGAACCCTTTATAAAGCCCGGTTTCACATAATAATTAAACAATGTTGGACTTAGCACCCATGAGTATCTTTATAAACCACCCACTCTATATGAACTACTCATCTTTTTCCAATATGGGACTGAATGTTACAAATTTCCCCCTTAAATCCCTGACGTCCTCGTCTAGTTCACGTCATCCGGTGCTCCAATACCACATGTCCGGTGTTACTAGGTGGCCCCAATATCATTTATAACGAACCAGGGAAAAGCATTAGCTACATTTGTGCTATCACCCCAAAAAAGACTAGTCAATCTGAAGCTTCCCAATAATCACCTATAAGGCTCAATTTCACCTAATAATTAAGCAATGTGAACTTAGCACCCATAAATATTTTTATAAACCATCCACTTTATGTGGACTACTCATTACTTCCCAATATGGATTTGGGGTGTTACAAAATCAGGCTTTCTAATGTTCACTTTCAGAGTTAAGTTTTCTCAAATGCAGCTTATCACACACACAAACATTTGTCCTAAGCTTTTAGAATCACTTGAAAGCACTCCTTCCTTAAGGCCCAAAACAAATAAATAATACAATCACTTGAATTCACAGTCAATGATACAGAAAGTAAATGTAAACTAAAAATTCAAATTGGTTGATACTGACAGCTTGCAGCAGATTGGGAAAATCTGTATACCACAAATCAATATACACTATGAATGAATTCAAAGTTTAGCTTACGGGAATGTGAAATGTTGGTGCTCCTTCAAAATAACTGGAAAATAGGTCAGCATTCAGGGTGGCACTCATTAAGACCAATCGCAAATCCCGACGGCGTGGAAGAAGATCCTTCAACACAATCAATAGGAAGTCTGTAAAAATAAAAAATAAAAAAGGTAAGAATATACTGAGCTGTTTCTTTAGCAGTCAGATATTGCAGTGAACGTCATAGGAAATGCACCTTCATTCATGCCTCGCTCATGAATTTCATCAACGAAAACATGGGTTATACCATTCAGGTCACGATCACTCAGCAACCGCCGAAGTAAAATACCACTGGTACAAAAAAGCAGATGGGTGTTTTTTCCTTTCATTCCCTCTAATCGAACTTTATAGCCAACCTACCAAAAAATCTCTGTTGTGGTATAGCAGCAAGAATAGGGAAAGAAAAAAAAAAAGTTCCCAATTTTAAAGGTCTAATTCAAAGAATATATGATGCTTGTGTCCATGTTTATGCATGTGTTTTTAGGGAGATAAGGCTCACTGTTTCACCAAGAGGCTCTCCCTTCTCTGCAGACACTCTTTCTGCTACAGACATGGCAGATATTCTTCGAGGCTGTGTACAGATTATGCTACAGAATGCTCCACGACCAGATTCTATTTCTGACTCTAATATATATTGTGGAAGCTGAGTGGTCTTACCGCATCCAGTCTCCCCAGATATTACTATCACCTATCATTGGCAGGAAATGTGAACAAAAATAATTTCTAGAGAAAATTCTGAATGAACTTTTTAAAAAATTTCCATCAAGTGTAACTAAGATAGCAAAGAAGCGATTGCTTTTAAAGCAATTTAAAAATTCGATTTCCTCCCAAGGTTCACAACATACATAAGAGGTGAAAAGCTATAACATGCTGCTGAAACCTCATCGCTTAGCATTCTAAACTGCATATCACAAGGAAATAGCTTCCATGTTGCGGCCCAAAAATTAGAATTGAGTTATAAAGAAAGCACCTGGCAATACCAAAACAGGCAACTATATATATATATATATACATACATATATATATACACACACACACATATATATATATATACACACACACACACAACAATACTCAAATGAAGCCATAAGTTTTTCGAAAAAACTGGTTAAGAGCAGTAGTGAGATTCCAATTTAGACAACACATATTTATTTAAACAGCCACAAGTGTGCTTGCTTGACACTCAAAATTATAAAGTGAATACAAGGCAACAGGAGACATAGAATCCAAGCATTGTGCAAAAACAAAATTAGATCATGTAACTGTCCAAAACAAAAGTTAGCCAAGCCAATTCAGTCTAGCCAAGCGAGCATCTCCAATTAAAGCAAGGAGACTAAATTATAATCAACTGAAATTTGAACACAATAAATACCAAATTTAGTCAATTGATATTCCACCCCTAAAGACATAAAGAAGTGGATGAGGAGAAACGACCAAGCAGGAATTCTCACTAAATAAGGAAATACACAAATAGCTGAAGGCGAGGCTACATGTTCCATGGTCAGACCTGATTTCGCGCTATTGCTTGAAGCAGCCTTTCTTTCTCCTTGAATGCCGGTAGAGATCTTCGGAAGTCCAGCATCTTCTTGCCTTCAGGTGATTCCTGTAGATAAAAAGTCAATAAGTTTAGAAAAGAAAACGGAGTGACAAACAATGCCACTACTTACTATTTGATAACAAAAGATTAAGGGAGCTTCCACAGTTTTAGAATGCAGAGCTAGTCCGCAAGGTCACATATCATCACAATTACATAAAAACAAGAGGACAGGCTCTGTTGGAATTAAAGCCAACACATGGACTAATCCAAAGCTTCACATGGATGCAATCAATCTCGGATTTTAGCCTCAAAACTAGGGGAAACTCAGCTCTATCTTGTTTGACAAATGCCAAAAAAATAAGTGTCACTAATATTCCCTACTTTCATATTTCTATCAAAATTTTGGTGCACTCAAAATTGTTCAATCTATTATATTAAAATTGGCTGAACATAATCAAAATTTTCAACTATAAATAAAACCCCATCAATGTACTAACATATTCCTACAAAATATTTAATCACCATGGCCTAATGCCCAGCATAAAAAATTTCAGCAATATTCCTAACTAGAAAAATCCTGAAGGTAGCATCATCATGCCTTGCATACTTATATAGAAGTTTGAACATCAGGAGTAGCACTAAAAGATTTTGATTGACTCACAATCTGGGATCAGATTTTTTTTTTTTTTTTTTTTTTTTTGAAATGGCAATTTATCCCCACTAGGTGGAGATTCACCCGCCCTGCATGGGGTGGGAGTTCTCCATTAAAGGGATTTGGGGATGGGGGTGCTGGGAACAGGGATATGGATTGATTTCTTCCCTGCTTGATGAATGGGGTGAGGACGGGATTAGGTCTCTCCCTCCATGCCCTACAGTTCCTGCCCCCCATGTAACATACCCCATATAAACATATTTTTCTTACATTACTACCCTCACACACTTTCAATGAAAAAAAAAAACACTCATATGTTGGATTTTTTAAATATTTAGAACTAATTTATAATTTCCTTTTACATGCTATCAATGTGTACAGTTTTTCTATATAATTTTTTTTTTTTTGATAAGTAAAAATTCATTAAAAAGCGCAAAGGGGCGCAACCCTAGTACACAGGAAGTATACAAAAAGAGCCCCTAATTAGAGGAAATGAACGAACAAGAAAGTAAAAAATCAGCAAACGACATACTACCCGGGCTATGCACCGACACCCAAAGATATAACATATGAAGCACATTTCTACAAAGAGCCCCCACCGGAACCTCCACATCCTCAAAAAGCCTAGAATTTCTCTCACGCCAAAGGCCCCACAAAACACATAAAGGAACCTGCTTCCAAATTCGGTTAACAGTACCACGACCCAACAAAGTACCCCACCCACTCAATAAATCCAAGACACTACTAGGCATAACCCACTCCACCCCAAACAAGCTATAAAAAGAACTCCAAACAACCCGAGCCACGTCACAATGAAGAAGAAGGTGATCAACGGATTCCCCATGCTTCTTACACATAACACACCACTCTACCACTACAATACCACGCCTACGTAAATTGTCATGAGTTAAAATCTTTCCTAAAGCCGCAGTCCAAACAAAGAACGCCACCCGCTTTGGAACTTTAACACGCCATATACCCTTCCACGGAAAATAAGCCGCTTCGTGACACACTAAAGCTCTATAGAAAGTCTTCACTTCAAATTTCCCCCTCTTAGAAAGAGTCCACACCACCCTATCAACCTCCCCATGCCAAACCCGAATAGAGTATAAATGTTCATAGAAGGACATCACCATCTCCACCTCCCAATCCTGAGCATAGCGCGTAAAGAGAACATTCCAATGAGTCACACCTCCTACCACCGACAAGTTATCCACCACCCAAGCATCAGGAGAACGCGCGATAGTGAACAAAGCTGGATAATAGAGCTTGAGAGGCCTATCCCCACACCATACATCATGCCAGAAACGAATATGAGACCCATCACCCACCTCAAAACGCAAATACTTCGCAAAATTATCCCACCCCCTTCGAATAAACTTCCAAACACTGACACCATAGGGTCCCGTCACCGGTAGTGAACACCAACCTCCCCTCACACTACCATACTTCACCTCAATCACCGATCTCCACAACGCATCGCGTTCCTGAGAAAACCTCCAGACCCATTTCCCCAATAAGGCATGATTGAACTTAATAACATTACGAATGCCCAATCCACTAGCCTTGATTGGAGCACAGACACGATGCCAATTTACTAAATGAAATTTAGACTCATCCCCCATACCACTCCACAGAAACTCCCTTTGGAGCCGCTCCAACTTCTTAGCTACACTCACAGGAATAGGGAACAGAGATAAATAATATGAAGGAATGCTAGAGAGAGTACTGTGAATCAACGTCACCCTACCACCCTTTGATAAATAAAGTTTCTTCCATCCGGCCAACCTTCGTTCCACCTTCTCAATAACCTCATTCCAAATAGAAATAGATTTGAAACGCGCCCCCAACGGCATACCCAAATAGGTCATCGGCAGAGACCCAATTCTACAGCCCAAAATATGTGCCAAAGACTCCACATCTTCCACCTCGCCAATAGGGACCATTTCAGATTTGCTTTCTATATAATTTCAATGTAGAAATAATTATATTACATGGGGCAGGGATGGGGAAAGAGATTTACTTTTCCCCACCAAGCAGGAAACGGTATAGTTTAATTTGGAAAGGGCAGGGACAGGGTGGGATCCCCAGCCCTGGCCCCCTCATCGCCATCCCTATTATTAATGGGTTCATACTAGCCCATGTTGTACATGTGATGCAAGTGCATTAATGAAAGTAAAAGCTCTTTATGAAAAAAGTTGTTTTTTACTAATAAATTATTGAAAACATGGTACTTATCTCCCTATAAGGAGAGAAGGAGAGGCTCAAAGGGAGTGGTGGAAGTGGGGAGAAAGTGGCAGAGATAGTCATAAAATTAAAACCTTCTATTAGGAGGAGTAAAAAGTTAATTCACTTATTAAAAGTTGTTGTTGTAGGGTATTTAAGAAATATTTGGTGAAAAAATAAATGATTCTAAACTACCCGTGAGATGTCTCACCTAGTAGAGATGACACCAAATCAAGAGTTTTAGACGGAAAACAATATAGGTTAGCAAATTATACCTGCCAAGCTCTTTGCATATTGCGCATTCGCAAACTCCTCCTCTGAAGAACCTTTTCCATAACGGATCCATCTAGGAAAGCATCTGCATTCTCATCCAGATTCACATCTTCAACCTGATCATTGGTTTTAGCATCATCTAAACCATCATTGACCTTTCCAGAACTTAATTGGACTCGATCAAGGTGTTCCTGTAGTAAACCCTCGACCCTCCTCTGCAAGCTTAGCGGGATTACCACCTACACAATTAAGCATCAGGGTTTCAATGTCTAGACTGACGTCACTCCTAGTGGTACTATAGATAATGCTCTTCAATAGCCAGAAGAAGTTATTACCTCCCTTTGTGGCCGCTTGTCATCCAAATCTGGCCTGTAGTTAGGGAGAGGAACCTTGCTTGCAACAACCGCTTTTCCGTAAATTTCACTACATGCAATGAACAGTGTGTAAGCTGAACCATATCTGGGGCCAAACGTTGAATTTTTATAATGCTTCTCTACCTGTAGAGCCCCATTCTTTTGGCAAGGTTAGAGATCTGCTCATAGTCTCTCCTATCTCTCTTATCTCTCGATACAATCTCTTGATCCTTTTCACTACGCTGCAGCAGGCTGAGTTTCCATTTCCACTCGTCAATATTGGCCACTGAAGATGATGCCTGCAATCAATACATTGTCTTAGAAGCAGCAATTCCACACATATTATAACCTTAAACTCGGATTTAGAAGTGGTGAAAATAAAGAAAACTACACCAGTTGAATAAGTGATTAAGCAATTTGACTATGATCTGTGGAAGTAAAACTATATTAAACAGCACCTGCTTTACAGTCAAGTTGTGAGGTTCTTCCATAAGACTCCACAAATTCATTAACTCCAAATTTTAAATGTTCTAAAAACATATATTGTCTATTGCATTGCAAATAAAATGTAGGAATGTTCTTCCCGTGTACTTGGGTTACGACCCTTTGTAGGAATGAAATTCGGTTACTTATCAAAAAAATAAAGTGTAGGAACATAAAAAATACTTCAATTAAAATCCATGTATATGTACACAATTTAATGCCCATTTCCCAAAACAAAGTTGAACATTGAAATCCCAAGGTCTCAAGAAACTTTATGACAACTGCAAATGTTTACAGAGTAAGTTAGGCTTCAAACCTGCTTAGGAAAAGATACACAGCCCAAACAGAATATAAGAAATACCAAAGTAAATCTACAACCATTTTTGTGCCCAGAAAGATAACAGACAAGTAAGAAAATCAAAAGTCTAAGCGTTATTAAGTTTCATTTTCTAAAACTAAAGACAAAACATATTAACAAACGGAGCCAAAGTCTTCCAAGCCAAGCAAGCCTACTATAGCCAGGGGGCAGAGGGGAGGGAGGACATAGGCAGCCAAGCAGGGTCCCTGACCCCGAAGAATCTGGAATTGCTCTACGCATGTCGAGAGACTTTCATCTGGAGGTTCTCTTTTTTAGATATGCTCTAGCAAAGTTTCTTAGGTTCTCTTTTTCCTTTTTATACTTCTGTAAGCAATATAAATATGAATTGGTGGCCTCCTTTGAAAATGCTTTTTGAGGAAGTTTTTTGCTTTCTAGCAAAAAAGCAAAAGCATTAAAAAGTAACTCCAAACACAAAACACTCAAAACTAATTTCACCTTTATGTCACATCTAAACACTTTTTCAACCAAAAAAAAAAACCTTCTAAAAAGTTTTATCAAATGAACTCAATGACTTTTAACAACTTCGTCTTCTAAATTATAACCAAAAAATAAAAATAAAAGTCATATTTTGGTGACAAATTGTAGGAATTTAGAGTTATATATCCAGCCCCTAGATAAAAATCCTAATTTCACCCTTAAGGCACGTTTAGTACATGAAATGGTCATTCCTTTAGGAGTAGGAATGGCTATTATTATGAATACAAGGATTTGGAACGGAATGACCATTCTTATTCTTTAGTTTGGTGACAACACATAATTTTCTCACTGGAATTGAATCAAAATTCCTAAAATACCCAAGATTTATAAAATAATAATAATAATTAGAAAAAAAAAAAATACACTTCAAAACATTCTTTGGTCGCCAGCCACCCTAGGAAAACACCGAGGGACGCCCGAGGAGCTTCGAGGGTGCTGTGAACCCCCAGGGTGATTGGGGGTGGACAAGACCACCCTATATATATATATATATATTGGATTTTTTGAGAAACTCATTCTATTCCTCAAGGAATAACACTCAGTTTTTTAGAGGAATAGTCATTCCCATGGGAATGGCTATTCCCAGGCATAGACGCATAGTGTTCAACCAAACAAAGGGTGACTATTCCATCCAGATGTCTATTCTGCATTTCAAACGTGCCCTTACTGTAACTTACTGTAACTAATTAGCTTACTTCAGCTGCATTTTTTATTTCCTAAAAACCAAACGAACAAGAAAACTCCAAGCTTCATTTTCATCTCCTTTCCATCTTTCCAATGCAACCCAAAGAAAGGATAAAAATTCCAGGAAACCAAATTCTTCTAGCTTTTTGCTTCATATTGCAAAAAGACGATCAATAACCATAAAGAGTGTTGCTAGGGTACTACAAATTTGACTACATCCCCTTACAAACTGGCATGGCAGTCCACGTGACAATTACCACGTCAGGCTCGTCAACCACAAAACTAATGTGGGCAGTCCACGTGTCTCGAGTGCCATGTAAGCCTTAAAAAAAGCAAAATACAAAATAACTAAAAGGGTGGCTATACATTCTATACTACTCCATTTTATCCAGGGGGTAGTCAACCACTCAAGGGAGTAATTGGGGTGGTTAGCCACCCATGAGAGTGAGGGCCAACCACACCCCACGAGCTTCCTGGGGTGGTTGCAAAGAGAGCGTTAAGACTGTGTGGCAAATGTTGGAAGTGTCATGTAGGCTGTTATGACATGGAAGAGAGCATTAAGACTGTGTGGTTGATGTGGCTGATGTGTAAGTGCCATGTAGACCGTCATGCGGGTTTGTAAGTACTTGCATATTTGGGTGAAAAGTATTTTTCAAATACTTCTCAAATATTGTTTTTTAGAATTCAAATTCTACTCAGATTTTATCATACTTTTTTTAATTTTGTCTCAGTTTTTCTAAATCATCCAAACATTATTTCAAAAAACAAATTCTCCCGGTATTCGCAATTTTGAATATTTTTCAAAAAATTCGCACCCCAAAACTAGCATTTTCCAAATCCAAAACCGAATCAACTTAGCCATTTTCTTTCATTAGCCTCGTTCAGGTAAGAGTAATGCTTAAAACCACATTCTCATCCCAACCCCGTTCCACTGGACTGCCGTAGCAGTGCCCCATCAGCCCGAGCTGCCATGGCAGCGCCATCAGCCCCTGTTAAAAAAGAATCTGTTGATGTTACTGTAACATCAGCCCAATGTGATGGTGAGAAGGGCGGTGTGGTTTTTAGTATTAAGTAAAAGCTTTTCCTATATCTGCCTTCCGAACGATGAATAGAAAAACATCCAGAAGTCTATATGCCATTTCTTCCTACACTTCCTCAGGTACCAAAAGGAAAATTAATATTAATTAACGCCAGATATCAGAAGCCAATCAGAGAACAACATCAATTGGAACAAAACGAAACAATCTGATTTTCCAAAACCTACCGTATGGTTCTCGAAATCGCACTCGTACTCGTCGTCGGAGAACTGCTCGGCGGCGTACCCGCAGAGGCCTCGCTTTGCAACGAACACTCTCCCATTAGATAGAGCAGAAGAAGAAGAGGGGAGGAGGAGGAGGAGACTGAGCAAAGAGCGGCGGTGGTGGTGGCTATGTAGGCATGAAAGAGCGGCGTGACGGCCGGAGATTGACTTGGAGTATCGGAAAAGGAAACCCGCTACTGGCCTCGACTTGTGCATTCTAACGGAGGAGGAGGTTGAGGCATGGCGGGTTTTGGTTTCGGCACTACCGATGGTTTTCAAGTTTTGCGTATCGAACAATCACCCAGCTCGCCATGTACTTTCAAACTATAAATTCAAACAATGTCTCCCTAAATAATGAAAAAGTTTTCAATATCTCTCAAATGGGTAGTTTTAAGTGTCAAAATGACATAAATGTGATTATTACCAATATTAGTATCTATATCTACGTAATACGGTTATCACTTTTAGGTGTATATTAGGGTAGGCAATTTTTAACACGATCCGCAAATACGACACAAACATGATACAAAATTATAAAGTTTGGATTTATGCTAAACAGGTTCGGATCATAAATGGGACGACCCGTTTATAAACAGGTCAACCAGCAGGTTGACCCGCCATACCATTTATGACCCGATTAGCTAAACGGGTTGACTCGCCCAACCTGTTTAGCTAATCGAGCCGATCTCGGGTTAGTAGGTCGACCCGAACTCGACAGGGCAACCCGAATTGTCAACCCTACTATCTGTATCATGTGATTACTATCTACAGCTGCGTGTTTACTACGGTAATTATTCGCTATCCGCGAATGAGATAATAGGCATTTTTTGCCTTGAAATAGTAATTTATGCTTCTAGTAAATACAAAAATGCATTATTTATAGTTGAACACTATTATTCATATCACATTTGTTAATCATAAATTTTTCGTCTCATACGTTATTTAGCTTCCTGCATTATCTATTTATAGTGGGTAAATGAAACAAAATATTGAAAAATGAAGAAAATATTGCAAAAACCAAACCTCTCTGGCAGGTTGGTGAACTGGTCGGTTAAGCTGGGACAATTCGATAGAATTCTTTCGTCGAACTTCCATAAAGGGCCAGGTCCTAGCTGACTTCCTTTTGGAATTTAGTAATATACTCGAGAGCGAAGAACTGCCCAAGGAGGAGACCTAGGTAGCTTATGTGGACGGTTCCTCAGCTAATCGGAAAAGTGGAGTCGGTGTTGCTCTTGCAAGCCCGAATGGAGAAAAATTTCAATACTCAATCAAGTTGGACTTTGTTACCACCAACAATGAGGCGGAATATGAGGTCGTGTTGGCTGGGCTCTCTATAGCTCGAGAGATGGGAGCAAAAAACGTAGAAATCAATAGTGATTCTCAGGTGGTAGTAAGCCATAACTAGGGACTGTCTGAGGCTCAAGGTGAGAAAATGATCCAGTATCTCAGCAAGGTACGTGAATATTAGTCTAACTTTGACAGGATCGCTATAACAAAAATTCATCGGAAGGACAATATTCGGGTCGATGCCCCTCTCCAAAATGGGCTCTAGTACCGGGCCCGATATCAAAACATATGCTTATGAAGTGGTGGTGCAGACCGAACCTTCAATCATCCCGAAGCTGGATATGATGGAAATCAAAGAAAGATCAACCGATCTCGAGTGGGCTACTGATGTTGTTCAGTACCTCCAGAATGGATCCTTACCAGAAGACAAGCTGATGTCTCGTAAGGTAAAAATGTGTTTAGCCCGGTACGCGCTCATTGGAGGAGTACTTTAGTGAAAGGGATATACCAAGCCACTCCTCAAGTGTCTCACAAGCTCCGAGGCGGAATATGTGCTCAAGGAAATACACAAAGGGGTCTGGGGGAATCATTCAGACTCTCGGATGCTGGCACACAAGGCAATGAGGGCCGGGTATTACTAGCCAACAATGAATAAAGACTCAGTCAGGCTGGTTCAACAATGCAACAAGTGTCAAAGATTTGCTCGGGTGATGAAGAACCCCCCTGAAAAGCTTAGTCCAATCACCTCCCCATGGCCATTCACAAAATTGGGGGTTGACATAATCGGACCCATGCCACAGGGAAAAGGAAGGCGGAAATTCCTTCTTGTCGTAGTGGATTATTTCACCAAGTGGGCCAAGGTCGAAGCCCTCGCCACCATCACCACCGACAGCGTAACAAAATTCCTTTGGAGCTCGGTCATATGTCAATTCGGCATCCCACATGCCTTTGTTACTGACAATGGAAAGCAGTTTGACTGCGGACCGTTTCGCAAATGGTGTGCCAAACTACGGATTCGAAATTATTATATATTCCACTCCGATTCATCCACCGGCAAATGGGCAAGTGGAAGCCACAAACAAAACATTTCTCAAAACACTGAAGAAAAAGCTCGGCAAGAAGATGGGAGCTTGGGCCGACTATGTCCCCGAGGTACTATGGGCCTATCGTATGACAACACGCACTCTCACTGGTGCTACTCCATTCGCTTTAACTTTTGGTTCCGAGGCAGTCATCCCTGTAGAAGTCAGATCACCAAGCTTCCGGGTATCACATTACAATCCGTGACTCAATGACGAAGGAATGAAGCTCAATCTAGACTTGTTACAAGAAAGAAGAGATGAAGCACATGTTACATGGGCAGCATACCAAGATCAAGCCACCCGTTACTTCAATAAGACAGTGAACCCACGGAAGTTCCAACTCGGAGACTGGGTCTTGGGGAAAGTCAGCCCGATTACTAAAGATCCAAATGAAGCAAAACTCGGACCTCAATGGGAAGGCCTCTACAGAGTATTGCGATGTCACGACAAAGGGGCATATCATTTGATCGATACAATCGGCAGGGTACTACCGAGAGCGTGAAATGTCGAGCATCTGAAGAAGTACTTTATGTGAATCACATGTAACCAAATATGCTTTTAGTAAATTTAATTGCTTTCGGGATTTGTACAGATAAAGTATTATCTGCATTGTTGTCTCGGTTCAAATCAAACCAGCTCAAATCAAGGTGTTGTCTCCCCCGATTAGAAACACAACCGACTCGGAACACACACCAGTCATGTTTGAACCAAGCATGTTTGAATCCAATCATGCCTTGGCTCTATCACGGAGTGAGAAAGGAAAAAGCCTAAGATGCACAGACTCTTTAGAAAAATTTTGAAATTTGAAGGTGGCACAGATGTCTTTGAATTTCTTCACATGGCTATAAGGATTTTCGAGGTCCAAGCCATGGAATGCGGGTAGAAGTTGGATGACATAAGGCTTAAGGTCAAAGTGATTGGCATTGGTTGGAGGTAACACTATACATGAAGGAAAATTTGTTGCAACGGGTGCAAACAAATCCCGAAGTGTCATAGTATGATCGACATTTTCTCCTCGATTCCTCTCATTCTCATCCGCATGCATGTTATCTCCCATCTCAACAGAATTTCTAAGCCTTCTCCTAAGAGTTCTTTCAATTTCGGGATCTAAAGATGTCAAGTCTAGGTTCATAGATCTTCTACCAAGCATACATCAAACATACACAAATGTTTAACCAAAAGTCAAACAAAAATAAAGAAAAGAATTTGCTAATGGGGAGCAAAGTTCTCCAAAGTACAATCTAGGTTAGTTCCCAGGTAGGTGAGGGTGGTCACATTGGACACACTTAAATCCCAAGACCTTTCCTTGCCAGAATTCACCTTGTCATTGCCCTTAGATAGCTAAGTAGACCCACACCAGCAAATTTTTTTTTTTTTTTTTTTTGGTGATTAAAAGAAAAATAGCACAAACAAATTAAGAGAAATAAAGACTAACACAAATGCATATAATGACACAAAGGTAGCAACAAGGGCAAAAATTAAAACTTACAAGATTGGACCAAAAAATGTTTTGGCAAAAATTTATGCTATTAAAATTATCCAAGAGCTGCCTTCTGTGTTGAAGTCGATCGATCGATTTGTCGATCAATCGAATCCTTGGTCGATCGATCGAATCTTTGAAACTTTGCAGGACCAGGAACAGAAACAGAACATAAATTCTCTTTCTTTCTTTCTTTTTTCTTCTTTTTAGAACAACACAAAACAAATACTGATTGAAGGTAATATGAAACACAAAACTACATAGAATTCGAACTAAGTTATAATGAACTAAAAGAAAGATAAAACAAATAGCAAAATATTATCAAGCAGAAACAAATTATGAACAAAAATGAACAAAATGGACTAAAAGAAGTACTGGGAGAGAAATACTCACCTTGTTCCGAGTTGCTGTTGTGCAGAAAGTTCGTTCGATCGAAGTTTATTTCGATCGATCGATTCTTCAGAGCACCCAGTAAGTTGCAGAAGCTGCAGAAACAAATCCGGGAGAAACAAAGAAAGAACTTATAATACTAAACAGAAGCTAAACAACAGAAAAATGAAACAAAAATCTATCTAACTAGTAGAAAAACAAAATCAATCAAACAAAAACCAATTTTTTTTTAAACGATTTCTCCGGCAACGGCGCCAAAAACTTGTTGTGCAAATTTTAAATACTCGCAAGTGTATGAATCATTTGCAATATAGTGTTATGCAAGTACGAGGTTGAATCCACAGGGAAATGGTTAAAAATTAGTGTCTTGTTTAATCAACCTCATTTTAACCTAGTTCCAAAGGTTTGAGGGTTGAACAAGAACAAAAGCACTTAGCAAAGAGATGAAGTGAAATATGCAAATAAAAAGGAACTAAGGCTAAGGAATCTACCAAACCACATCCAACAACTCACACTCTTGGTTCCCACTTGAACGCCCAAAGAACATTAAGCTTTAGATGTCATTCAAATTTCTTAACCACAAACTCTAGAACCATTAAATGAATCCAACTCAAAGATAAATCACAAAGAGTACCCATTTGAAATCAAATCATCTAATGTATCCATTCAATGAACAAATCACAATGGATATCATCATTCAAACCGATAAAACAATGCATCCATCGGTTGAAACACATTAAATGTCCTATATCTACCACTAACCACATTCATTGCAAAAGATAAAGCATTAAATGAATGGAACTTGAATACCAAATATAATATAGCATTAAATGTGCAAGTAGTATAACAAAAGTGTGAATGTCATCAATGGAAAGGTTTCATCCTCAACCTTAGTTGAGGTTACTAGCCTTCCATGACTAAGAACACCACAAGAAAATGAAGAACAAACATGGAAATAAAATAAAAGCTTTACAAAGAAAAAGTGTCTAAGAACAAAAGCTACTGGAATACACTATGAAATGGACGAAATTAAACCTATCTACTGCTCTCTGAACTCTCTCAACAAGGAGGCATGGTTGTGGCTTTATAGAAGGAAATTAAGACTAGAAACTCATGTAAAATGACTCATCTAACTCCCTCTAGGGTTCCTCTCTTGCTAGAGACAACCAAGGTCACGAAACCAGCGTGTTCTGCTGCGAAAATCAGAGGAAGAACTGCTTTTTGTCATGGAGAAACTCCTGATTGGGTGTTCTGGCTCGCTTCTGCAAAAGTAAGTTCTGGGGAATTTTGATCGATCGACTTTGGGTAAAATTTCGATCAATCGACTTTTAAGTTCGATCGATCGATTTTTCAGGACTTCCGAATTTCGAAGTATTTCCACATGAAATTATGTCATTTCTCTCTTATTGACCTATAAAACACAAAAACTAACAAAAATATCATAAAATAGCACGGCTAAAGGTCTAACTAATGTAAATCAAAGGGTCCAAATATACAATATTTGGCACTCATCAACAACAACAACAATCATTTCCAACTCATGAAACTTACTTGAAACTGGGCATGAAGGATCGTCTCTGCAAGTTCCCCCGAAGACTCGGTCCCGGGCATAGACGTAAACTCCTCCGGGAGTATCTCTAGCAAAGTTTCTAAGGGATAAGCCAATAAACCCTCCCTCAGAGACCCTATCAATGCTCCCTCTTGGGAAGTACTAGCTTCCTTGTGTTTAGGTAAGAAATCTTTAGTTGCGGTTTGGGGTTCCTTAGGCTCCTCAGCTCCTAGAGAATCTACCACCACAGTTGGATTTAAATCATCTCCGGCCGACTCCAACAAATCCGCAGCCTCGGTTTCTAAAGGGTTCTCGAGTTCCATCACCGTAAGGTTCTCGGTCCCTAAGCCATCCCTGGGCTCTAGGAAGGGTTCGGGCTCCACCGGCGGTTGGTCTCCAGATTCCAAACCAGCATCAGGCTCCTGGCGAGCCTCGAACTCTTTAGCCGGAGCATGACCCAAAGGCTCTTCGATAGTTGACGTTTCCGCAGTGGTGGAGTCCGGGAGGAAGCACTTCACCGTGATCTCTTGTGTAACCGGAATAGTTGGCAATATAAAACGTGGATGACCAAAGAGAAGTTTGGCTTCACTCACCCGAGTAAGCGCATGCATTTCAGGATCCGAGGCAAAGCAGGTCCTTTTTGGTGACTCTTGCACCTTTTCTTTCCCTTTGCGCTTGGCCGATTTCCGAACCTCTTTCTCAGATTCTTCGGGTTCGTCTTCTATATTGATCACATCAAGGGCGGGCGCTTGAGTAATCCCAGCGGAACGACCCCCAGGCGAATCAGCAGGAGTCTCCTTCCCAGAAGCCCCAGCCGACTCCTTACCAAGCTTAACTACCTTGATAGGAACAGCCGAAGCAGAGGCAGTGGAAGTCTCCCTCCCAAAAGTCCCTGCCGACTCATTTCCGAGTTCAGCCACTTCGATGGGAGCACCCGAAACAGAAGCAGTGGAAGTTTCCTTCTCGGGAACCTCTGCTAACCCGTTCCCAAGTTCGGTTACTTTGGTAGGAGCGACCACGGTAGAAACGCCACCCAGCCTACCCTCAAATATAACCATTCCTTTCGGGATATTTGCTGATTTACCGACCCTCTTCGGTCTAGAAGGATCCATTTTCGGCTTTGTACTCTTTTTCGGCCTGGAAGCCGTTGCCGAGGTCTTAAGTTGGGGGGTGGCAGCTACCTCATTCCCGGATTTCTTTGTAACCGCCTTCCCTTTACGGTCGTACCAAACCTTGTTCGTAGGGATCTTGTACTTGAGGACTTTTCTCATATTCTCATTGGTGACGATATTATCATAATCTATCTTCGAGGCGTTCCCTGGGGTCTGGGAGAATGTCAACATGGTTGCAACCCTCCTCCTCCCGGTTGCATACAAGGCTGGAGCCTCCCTCAAATCAACTTGGATGGGTCTCCATTCTCGAGGCATCCTCTGGTTGTCTGGCAGGGGTACGACTGACTCCCAGTCACCCGAGACCCTGAAAAACTCGGATCTCCACCCCCGGTTTTTGGAGTAATTCTGAGAAAGATAAATAAAGATCAGGTTGTTCTTGATAGTGAACTCTACGACACCTTCTTTTTTGTAAGTAATCCTATACATGTTGAAGAACTCTGGAATCGTCATTCGAGCTTCAAGCACCGTGCGCCACAGAATGAAGGATACGAAGAGATATCTCCACGCATTTGGGGCTATCTGACTCGGAAAGACGCCAAGGAACAACACCAGCTCTCGGGTGATATCTAGAAATGGTAACCAGACTCCTGCCAGCAACATCCGTTCGTAAAGAACAATGTCACCACCTCGGATCTCCCTACTGACCGGATTCTGAAAGTGTAGTAGAACCGAGGGAAGAATGTCATAGTTATTCCGAAGACGGGACTCGTCCCCGACTGAAACCTTTGCGACCCCTCAGTGGTCAAGAGGCCGGGGAGCCACATCGCCTAGAGCCGGTTCATCGTCTTGATCGGCGACGTCATCGTTTTAGGAGAAGACCTCCCCTCATTCAAGTTCCAGGACGTCATCCCCTTGGAATTCTTCCACATTAGACATTCTTCAAAATTTTAAGATTTGAGAGAAGAAGGTTCAGAGATTTGAAGGAAGGAGAAAATTCGAAGTGAGAAATGCCAAAATGCGGAAGGAGGGGTATTTATAAGGGGATGTGACCCGAGTTTGCCGGTTTTCGATAACTGGAAGCTGAAAGGTCACGCTCGATTTCTGTCCTTCCGAATCGGCAACTAAAAAGCCTCTGGTTTCATACTTGACAGTTGTCGTATGACTCGAAAGCCGAATCGATGTCAAATCACATTAAATGCGCCTGTCGCCTGCATCAGCTAATCTCGAAGTTCGAGATATCGAATGTGAAGTTTGAAATTTGAATTTGAAAAAGTGCGGGATTCTTCTGGAAAAGTGTGGGATTCTTCTGGAAAAGTGTGGGATTCTTCTAAAAGTGACATCCGGAGACCCTCGGGTTGACACTCTTCGGGCGGAGCGACGGTAGACAAATTGAAACCTCCTCGATGTGATTCACCCGACTCAGTTTCGAAATCTACAGAAAATGAAGACTTGCTAATTGCTCTCGGCAACATGCACCCGACTTGGTTTTGGAATCTAAAGCAAATCAGGACCGATTTATTCCTAAATTCCTTTACGCACAAAATTTGCATAAGAGAATTGGGGGGTAACTGCTAGGAAGAATATCGTTCTCCCCCTCGGGTACCGGGCCCAACCTAATCATTCGGGCCCATTAGGTCCACCCAACCGAGCCAAACTATTCAAGAAAAATACTTGTCACACCTCCAAGTACTAAAGCCCATCAAAATCATTTGGGTCCAACCGGCTCACCTAGCTCAACCACTCGACTCGGGTAGCCGACCCGGATACCTTGTAACACCCAAGCCCGCGAACATCTCAGGATTACCAGGGATTTAAGGGACACAACGCACGATACATAGCAAGATCGTGTGCCCGAAGCTTCTCCAAAAACTTGACACCCATGAAGGATCGTGCGCCCGAGATAGGCTGTCGTGGAGCTCGTAATATCTGTGCGCCTGAAGCCACGTCTTCCACAACTACCATTTTCCGCACAAACCTAGAACTATCCTAGCTGTTTCTCAATTTCTATAAATACCAAGGTCTCTTCAGATATTAAGGTACATGCATTATCTTCTTAATATTACTCTGAGCATTTTCTCTCAAACCATACACTTACTTAAGCATCGGAGCGGGATTGTTGGTATCCCCTGACGCAGCTTTCATTTGCAGGTTTAGAAGAGGGAGTATATTGGCGAATTATTGATCGACACGTTACCTACCGGAATCTGTGTCAACATGAACATTCAAAAATGTTGATTTTAAAATCCACCTCATTATTGGAGGAATAAAAAAAGACTTATAGAATTTCTAGTAAATACATTGAGTTCAACTATATTGATTTCCGATTTGCTTGCAAAAATTTGAAACAAGTTCCAATTGTTCAACAATATACCACCACGGCAATTTGTGATTTGTGAAGGTTATTAGAATTGGTCAAATTTTTTTTCTTCAAGTTGTTAAGCAATTTAAATTAAGCGTTTACTTAAGTTTTTCTTAAAGGTGTAAAAATTATTTATGTAACTGAATATGATTTCAAGATATGAAAATTCGTCTATGACAAGTAAATAAATCAACTATAGGCGTAAAAAAATAAATTTATATGTTTTATACAATAATTAAATTTTGTTAAATTGTTATTATTCATTAGTTATTTTTTTTTAAATATTTTTAATCAATTTTTGATCAACTTTATTTTTTAATTTTGGCCCTTATGATCCAAAATCGTGGCTCTACCATGAAGTTAACAAACTCGAATTTCAAATTGCAATTTTTCCTTATTTTTTTTACATTCATTTATAGTGTACATTTCACACTAACTGACGTTATTTGCTTTAAGTAACTTTTCATGTTAGTTACTTAAGATCAAAAAAAGTAAAGTCAATTGATACCTATTTCACATCAACCGAAATGAATGGATTCTATGCTAGTCACTTTAAAAAAAAAAAAAAAAGAAGAAGAAGAAAGTTACTTAAAATATAATATGTTAGCTGATATAAAATAAATGTTTTAAATAAGTGTTAATGGTACCATTATTACCCTTTTTTTAATTATTATTATTATTATCAACTATTGGATCTGTTTCCTACATGTGAGCCATAAATATTCAATGGTTGATATTAAAAAAAGGTTGTTAGAGTTAAGCAAAAATTGTGTAAGAGTTGTACAAGAAACATTACTCATTCTTATATATGTGTTTTTTTTTTTTTTTTTGGGAAAATTACAATTTAGCCCCCCAAACTGCCAGTTATTTTGCAAGTAACCTCACGAACTGTCAACGCTTGGACTTTGACTCCTCAAACTATCAAAAAGTTTCAAAAAGGCTTATTGTGTCGAAATATACCTATAATACTCCTATCACATGTCATTTTTCAATTACAAAATAATAAAAATTAAAAAAACTAAACACTATTTTTTTTTTAAAACTTAAAAAACTAAAATTTTATTTCTAAAATGAATGTTTGGGGGTAGCCTGCGAGCCACCGGCCACCTATGGGGTGGCTCGTGCAGCCACCCTCATGGCGTAGAGGTGGCCCGAAAGCCACCCACAGGGGTCGAGGGTGGCTGTCAGGACTCTCATTTTATTTTTTTAAAAAATAAAAATAAAAAATACAATTTTAGTTTTTAAATTTTAATTTTTTTTTAGTTTTTTTTTTAATTGAAAAATAACACGTGACAGACGTATTATATGCATATTTCGACAAAATGGACATTTTTGAAACTTTTTGGTAGTTTGGGGGGCTAGAATCTAAGTGTTGTGAGTTCATTGGGCTACTTGCAAAACTGTTGGCAATTTGAGGGCTAAATTGTAATTTTTTTTGGGTGAAGATGTTCAAATGAAAATCTCCCACAAACAAACGCCGCCGTTTTGTAGATCCAAGTAAGTGGTCGTCGATGTGGCAAGACATAGGCGGTTAAGCGTATTCAACTAAACGGTCCAGATCACCCGAAAATGTACATACTTGGGATTTACAGGATAAATCTAAATCCCCGCGGAGCCAAATTTGGATTCCGGGTTCTACCTTTTTCAGTTTTCTCTCTCTCTCTCTCTCTCTCTCTCTGTGGCTTCAATCCCAGGTTCTGAAAAATAGCTCTCTCTCTGTGGCTTCAATCCCAGGTTCTGAAAAATAACCAAGACCATGAACGCACCCATAATCGGTGAGCTTTATTTCTCCCTCGCTGTCTCTCCCCTACACACATACACACACAGACACGAAGATTTTTGTTAATTTCAGTTTGAAAGTTTTGGTTTTCGATGTTGTATTGTAATTGGTGTATGTATGGTATTGTGAAGATCCATTGCAAGGAGACTTTCCGGAGGTTATAGAGGAGTATTTGGAACATGGGGTCATGAAGTGCATTTCATTCAATCGCCGTGGTACCCTTCTTGCTGGTAATCTCTCTCTCTGTAGCTCTTTGAGAGTGTTTAATGCATACTTATTGCAGTTTCTGACTTTCTAGGTCGTGCTATTTCAGTTTCCTTTTGGGTTTTGTTTGTATAGCAGCAAGGTAGTAGCTTTCTGGGAAACTTGTTGGGATGAAAGAGAAAAATTTCAGGGTGAACTGTGTTTTTTCCCTCACAAATTTAACTGAAAAGATGTTTCATTTCGACTAGCCGCATGTTTGTGTTTTTTGGTGTGTGTGTGTGTCTGAAAAGTATAGTTTGGGACATTATGCGTCTTTATTTTTTGGGTTTTCGCAATTGCTCAAGTTTATGTTGCTTCGGTGGGTGTTCTTGGGCTGGTAACAAATTTTTGGGAGTTTCAAAATTGATAATCGAGAACCACTTATGTAAAACGGGAGTGTAAAATTGAAAATTTGAGTTTTTGGAGTATATAAGTGAGCTTTTTGTTCTTGTGGTTTTGCTTGGATCTTTTAGCAATGGGTGAAAGCAGATGCAGTGATTGTTTCTGTTTTCAGAACATAACATATGGAGCTTTAACTAACTTCTTTAGGTAGCATTAACAGCTTGTGGGGACTTTCAAAATCGATAAATAAGAACTGCTCATGTACAAACTGGAGAGTAAAAGTTAAAATTTCAGTTTTTTTGGAATATAAAGTGAAAAATTTTAATTCTTGTGCTTTTGGTTGGATCTTTCAGCAATGGGTGAATGCAGATGTGGTGGTTCTTTTTGTTTTCACAACATAACTTAGGGAGTTATAACGAACTTTGTATTTTGCTAGCATTGGTAGTGAATGTCATGTAGGATTTAAAGGGATAGCATTAGCGTCCACTTCGGAAAAATCTGCATTTGGGCAAGCAGTTTGGTTACTTGCATATGATCGTATTAACGTGCTGGCCTTAGGAAGATTAGTTGGGGTGTTTATCGGAAAATAAGAAGAAAGAAGAAAGAATATTGTAGGGGTTTTGGGGATCGCAATGCTTGGAACTTGATTGTTAGTTAGCCTTCTAGCTGAAAAAAGTTTAAGCAAATTGTTTAAGTAAAATTTATATTCATATTTCTTTGGTTAGTCTTCCTTGTCTATTATATTAATCTTAAAAATATTTTGAGGTTGCCTGATAGATAGCCTGAATTTTGACGCTTGTTATTGTTCATCTTGATAATTATGTGCACTTTTTATAATATGCTCAGTTTCTAACTTAATATCTAGCTACATGATGTGGAGGATTGAATATTAATGTGGTTGGCACTTTTAATTGACTTTTTGCTCTTATGTATAACAATATTAACCGCTAGACAAGTCAAGTTTATGGAAGTGAGTAGGGACTTGCTACAACTTCCTTTTAATGCAAATAATTTCTTAGTAACTAGTTTTGGTGTTAAGGTTAGTTAGCTTTGCACGATATCAATGTTTCTAGGATATCAGCCTCGAAAGGTTTTTATTTTTTATTTTTTTGGTTGCGTCATTTAAACTATGGAAAGGATTTATCAACACAATTATTAATCCAAGAGCTACCATCTGACCGAGGCTTTAGTTTGATGCCTTATGCTTTTTCACGCATTAAGCAGCTTCTATAGTATTTGAAGGCATTCTCAATCAACTTCCATACAAAATGAGGCATCTTTCTTGAGTTCTATTATAATTATTTTTCTGATAACTGAAAGGATTTCCTAGATTTTTATTTTTATTTTTCTTACCTTTTTTCTTACATTAACCTGGGATTGTTATTCTGTATGTTATGTTGATTGTATAGTTGATAGAAGTTAGTTGCCTTGCTGAATTTCTTGGTTGGGATACTTCATCATTTACCCCCCTCCTTTTTTTTTTTTTTGAGTATTTTCTTCGTAGAAAAGGCTATTTATGATAATTCCAGCAAATACTAGCTGGTTGATTCATTAACCAAATTATTTAAGTAAAAGGAAATTATGTCACGCCCCCTCGTGCTTTCGGGCTTTTTATATTGAGATCCCAGTTTCTAATTTAATGAAATTGAGATATGTGCTTCGGGCATTTATAAATTGAGACATTCGTTAGTTTTTCCATCAATAGATAACAGAAATGATGTGAAAAAAGATTGGGGGTTGCTGTCACCCTGCCCAACCATGGCTGTGGTTGGGAGACGACCCAGCCACCATAGCTTGGCATGTCTCAGCCACAGCCGTGGCTGGTAGAGACCTAGCCATGGCTGTGGCTGGGTTGGGTGACAGCACCGCAAACCATTTTTTTTTACTCTTTAGTTTTTGATTTGAGGGGCATAGTTATACTTTCATATTAGTTCCATCATCTATTTAATGGAAAATCTTTTTTTTTTTTTTGATAAGTAAGTAGAGAATTTTATAAAAAGCGTAAAAGGCACCCCTAAGCATATATGGAGTATACAAAGAGGAAACCAAAACAGGAGAGAGATAGAGAGAGAGGGGAGGGAGGAAAAACACCCAAAAACAGGAGAAAACCCAAAGACCCCTACAAAATCAGCCCACAAAACCCAGAGACTAAAACATCATATTAGAGGCCTTCTTGCCTTGCCTTGGCTAGAATCATAATTAATTGTGCACTTTAGGTTCTTCACTTCACGACACCCTTTAAGCTTAGGAGTGGAGACTCGAGCCTCTAGACGATGCTCCGCATCAAATAGAGCCATGAAGTCTAAAAAGTCCTTCTCATTCCCCTCGTGTGAGACACCCAAAGTTTGAAAACAGAGGCTAAGATCAATTGCTGCCCCGGGAGGACCACCAAGCTCTTTAAGACCACCTCCCCCCGATTTAATGGAAAAACTAACGGAGGTCTCGATTTACAAATGCCCGAATCACTGGTCTCAACTTTATTAAATTGGAAATTGAGCTCTCAATGTTAAAAACCGTGAAACACGAGGAGGTCGTGACGTAATTTTCCTGAAGTAAATCTAGTTATCAGGCTATGTCCTTTAGTCTTTAGGTTAATAACGTTGCTCCTTATGATTAGTGATATGAGCATACTTAATTTTCTTTTTCCTTTTAACTTGATGTTTAAATGCGCAATTGTTGTTATAGTAATTTTGTAATCAACCTTTTTTTTTCTTTCAAAACCCAGATGCACCATCTACACATAGCTAATGTGTGCCGTAATCTCCTCCTGTTTGTTTGTTTGTTTTTTTTTTTGGGTGGGGGGGGGGGGGGGTTTGTACCAGGTAAATAATCTTTTAACTGAGACTAATATTCTTGGGAGTTAATCTGAGTTCTTTACTGCACATGTTAATACTTGTTTGATTGGCCAGCTGGGTGCTCTGATGGAAACTGCGTTATCTGGGATTTCGAAACCAGGGGCATTGCTAAGGAGCTCCGAGATAAAGACTGTATTGCTGCCATAACAAGTGTCTCTTGGTCAAAGTATGGTCATCGTATCCTTGTATCTTCTGCTGACAAGTCGCTAACGCTTTGGGATGTCGTCAGCGGTGAAAGAATTTCACGCACAACTCTGCAGCAAACCCCTTTACAAGCTCGTCTACATCCTGGTTCCTCTACTCCATCTCTTTGCCTGGCATGCCCCCTCTCATCTGCTCCCATGATAGTTGACTTGAACACTGGAAGCACAACTGTGCTTCCAGTTTCGATCCCTGACACAAGCAATGGAATTGTCTCTCAATCACGGAATAAATTCTCAGATGGAGCTCCTCCTTACACTCCAACTGCTGCTTGCTTTAACAAGTATGGGGATCTTGTTTATGTGGGGAACTCGAAAGGGGAAATTCTTATAATAGATTACGGAACTATCCGAGTGCGTGCCATGGTTCCTGTTACTGGGGGTGCTGTGGTCAAGAACATAGTATTCAGCAGAAGTGGAGTGTATTTGCTTACAAATTCAAATGATCGGACGATTAGGATCTATGAAAATCTTCTCCCCTTGAAAGATGGGCTTATAGCCCTTGATGACTTAGAGAAGACCGCTAATGAGCTAGATGGTGTTGAGAAGTTGAAGGCTATTGGATCAAAGTGCCTGACACTTTTCCGGGAGTTTCAAGATTCTATCACAAAAATGCATTGGAAAGCACCTTGCTTTAGTGGTGATGGAGAGTGGGTGATTGGAGGTTCTGCAAGCAAAGGAGAGCACAAGATTTATATATGGGATAGGGCTGGGCATCTAGTGAAAATCCTTGAAGGTCCAAAGGAAGCCCTGATTGACTTAGCATGGCATCCTGTGCACCCGGTTGTTGTCTCTGTTTCCTTGACTGGCTTGATTTATATTTGGGCTAAAGATTATACAGAGAACTGGAGTGCATTTGCTCCTGATTTCAAAGAGCTAGAGGAAAATGAGGAGTATGTAGAACGAGAAGATGAATTTGATCTGGTGCCTGAAACTGAAAAGGTGAGAAGGCATTTATCTGGCTGAGCAGAACATTTCTTTACTTCTTTGTTTCTTAAATATATGTATGCTTACAGGTGAAAGAATCAGATGTTAATGAGGATGATGAAGTTGATATAGTGACAGTGGAGAAGAATTCAGATTTTAGTGATTCAGATATGTCCCAAGAAGAATTGTGCTTCTTGCCAGCTATTCCTTCTCCTGATGTTCCTGAGCAGCAAGACAAGTACATAGAAAGTTCATCAAAGTTAGTGGACAGTAACCATTCTGGATCCCCTCTTTCAGATGACGCTGGACCAAATGAACGCACAACAAACCATGCATCAAGTCCACTTGAAGGTAAAATTATTCCTTGTACGTACTTTTATGCGAGTCATACCTTGCAGCTAGGGATGTGATGATTATGGGTTGGGTGTCTAATTCATAACTACCTTGAATTCAACTTTACTAGTAACAAGTATTCAAGCTAGCTGTACTAGTGAAGTTTGGCATCATATTTTTACAAAAAATCTGGCTTCAGAACTCCAATATTGAGTTTAACAGCCTCAATTTCTAACCGACCTTTGTCTTGCATGCAAAATTGTAGTCACAGCAGTACATAGCAAAAGACAAAAAGGGTAGCTATAGCAGTAGTATTCTCACCTATAACCTGGAAAAGTTCAAATTGAAGACCTCCCTGCCCTGCCCCACCTTTTAACTGGTTATGTGAAACGTGAGTGCTTAAATTTTCTTTATAAGAAACAAGCTTGAGAGTCCACCCCGCCCTAAATAACATAAAGATTATCATATGAAATATAGTTAGGACCTGAACAGTGAACTTTTTTTTTTTCCTGTTCTTTTTCTCCTTTTCTTTCTCCCTCTGAAGGGTGCCCTTTTTGTGTGCTTGGGTCACGCCACCTTCTGTTTGGCGCTTTAACTGATACTTATCAGAAAAATAAAAAAGGAAAAAAGAAAAGAAAAGAGAGGGATTATTAGATCCTTGAAGAAAACCAGAAAGTTGAAGATAATAATCATGCTAACTAATGCACTAATTGAACTGTGATCAGTGATGACATGTTAAAGTGTATATCCAATTGAATTGAATTTTGTGCGTAGGATGGTTGACATGTCTCACATGAGATTTGTGGGTTAAGAAAAAGCATTGCTTGGTGGGTGTTTAATCTTGAAATTAGCAGGCCCATCTGATTTTTCAGGTCATATGCTAGATTTTTCAATTGTCAGAAAGCAATTTCCTTTTTTTTGTTTTGTTTTTGTTTTTGAGTAATGCTTTATACTATATTTTTATCCCACACAATTATCTCACAATGTTGATGTAGTAGTCCCAACCAACCCTTGATTTTTTTTTTTTATTTTTTATTTTTTTTTTTAAATAAGGACTGATCTAAGGGTTGGTTGAGACTGACTCCTCAATATTGTAGGATAGTTGTGTTAAAATACATATCTAGCCCTAATCTAGATACGTTCAAACGGTTGTTCTCAAGATAATGATAACTCTAAAGATAAGATTAGTTGTTCAAATTCAAATACTAGATAACTTATAGTTCAGATTTACTTCACAGTGTAACACTTAGATTAGAACTCTTAGTCTCTTCTCTTATTACATTGTAATCTTCTAGTTCTTTGTAACTACTTCTCTATAAATACAGGAGCCTTAAACCAATATTTGGTAAGGCAGCACAAAGCATAAATACAAGTCTTTAGATTTTATAAGTTGTGATAATAAAATATGGTTTCTAGCATTATTCTTTTTTTTTTTTTTAAAACAAGAAAGGGGTAAATGATATTTTCCCTCATAAACCATCATCCATGTATCACTTCTAGAAACTTTAACTCAATGTAAGTTAGATCCTATTTTGAAGTTTCGGTGTTGATTTGCCCCTTCGTCCAGATCAACTGTGAAGTTGACGGGAAAATATGTGAAATGACTAAATTGCTCCTTTATGTGAAAAGAGAGTATTAAGCATTGAAAAAAAGAAACTCATCAACCCCATATGTCGATTTTCAACATAAAAGTGGCTTTTTTTTTTTAATCTAATGTAAAATGGACATGGTTGTCGAGGGCAATGGAGTTATTTCACATGATTTTTGTTTAACTTAACGGTTGATATGGATGAAAGGGGTAAATTTGATGCCAAAACTTCAAAATAGGGTATTAGTTGCATTGAGTTGAAGTTTGTGGGGGGAAAGTGAAATAAGGGTGGTAGTATGTGGGAAGGAAAGTGTCATTTACCAAAAAAGAAAAAAAGACAATTGTGCAAGTACATGTTTGCAAGAGTAAAATCTTTTTAAGCTGGACACTAATCGCATTAAAGGCAAATTTTTTTCCAAAAGGATTTAAGCACCGTATATATATATTTGACAAAAATGGACATAATTTCATATGCTTTGTAAATAAAAAGAACGTCTTTCTAATCCTCCAAGATTTTAATCATGTTCCATTGTTCCCAATGTTCTTTGTTAGATTTCTATAAATGAGGCACTGACTCATGCATTTGTAGATAATTCAGCTGCAGAGGACGCAGTTGCGCGCTTGAAAAGAAAGCGGAAGCCTTCAGAGAAGGGGTTGGAGTTGCAGGCAGAGAAGGTCAGGAAACCCTTGAAATCTTCTGGTAGATTGACAAAAGTTAAAAGTAAATCTGTGATTCATCAGGATAATGGGAATGGTTTTCTTGGGGATGATGTTTCTGATTAGTACGATTAGATTTTAATTTATATAATTTTCCATTTGTACTTCTTAAATCAACTTTTCCTTCTGGACAACTTAGAGGCTTAGTTTTTCATTTTCTATTCTTTTTTTTTTCTTGATTTTTTGCTGGCCTGGCAATATGTGTATTTTTCTTTGGATTCGCGCCCCATTAAATTAACGCATGCCTAAATAGTGTTTCATGCATTACCAAGGCACTAAATCTGTTGGGATTTACCATTGGTAAAACAATGAGTTAAAGAGAATATTGCATTTGCATCTTCTTTACCAAGACTGGAAGTGCAAGGTTGAGCATACTTATAGAGAGGTAAACTGTTGTTGCACTGACTGGCTTGCTGATGCTAGTTTGGCTTATCAACTTGGTTTGGTTTCTGCTCATCTCTCTTTGGTGGAGTTCTATTTTTTTTCTTTGTTTGGTCCCTCTTTCCCTCTCCCCCAATAATCATTAGAACTTCATTGAGACCCAAAACAAAAGGGTGGATTTTCTTATAGTTTTTCCAATGGTCTAGATTTAATTCCAAGTTTTCCAACGGTCCAGATTCAAAGGGTAGATCTTTTGTAGTTTTCTTCTTACAACGCCTAAGCCAATTCCAGTTGCAAACCTATCCAGTAGATACAATGAACACAAGAAATTGGGTCATAAAAGTGATCTTTCTAGTTTTCTTTTGGGTCGTTTTTAAATACATCATGATCTACTTTAATATACAACAGGAGACGTTGAAGGATGATACATTTATCTGAACGTTGGCAAGCTTATTGGTGGTGGCTTGTTATACCTCAAGCTGTCAACAAAATGGAAGGCAATCAGTCAACATATGAACAAACTGAGACCCATATGAGCCAGCAGGCAACTGCTTGCCTTCAGCTATGGCCGAAGCTTGAACAAATATGAATTTGGAAGCAGGCCTAATCTTCTTCACATGGAGAGATATTTCTTTCCAATTATGCCAACCAACCTTGCACCTGCATGCAATACACACTATTATCCTTGTGACAAGAAAGACTTTGGTTAATGGAGAGACTGCAATTGATGATGGAGTTGGACGAAATGGATTGATCGTTTTCAGAGCGTTGGTTTCGATTAAGTTTTTATGAGCTGTCACGATTTGAATGGTCTGCTCCAGCAAGGGCTTTGCCTGATTGGTCTCAAATTTCCGATCTTCTTCTCCTTTTTTTTTTTTTTTTTTTTTTTTTTTTTTGTTCGATCTGAAATTTAACATTTTATTATTTGGGAATTCGATGTAATATTATTCTTGATCGGAAAATGGCCGGGGTACTACAGTTTTTTCTACAACCTCCTTACAAATTGAGGTGCCGGTTTATAATTGGTAAAATAATTAAAGCGTATGGTTGGCAAATCAATTACTAATTGATTAAATTGATAAATTAGATTTTTTTGCTTAATAACACTGCAATAAAACTAGGTTGATGTGGCAGTGTCTATTAGCACTTACATTTTTTTCTTTTTTAATAGAGATTGATCCAATGGTTTTTAATAGAGGTTGATCCAAAATGAAGTACATGTTTTTTCAAATCAATCATTGAATTTACGGGATCCACATCAAAAAGGATGGATCACGAATAGATAGCAGAATGATGTATACCATATTGTCTTTGATAAAAGCTAGCGGTGAGACCAAAGCACTGATCAGCAGCTGATAGCTTGTCTTAGGATTATCCTCCTGCCAACTCTTCATAAAAGGTTGTCTTAGGTTCCTAATTCAACAAGAACTGGGCATATAACATGGTGCGAGCGATTGCTCTTCCTCTTGCTATTGGGGTTTCATTCCTGGTTCTTCCAGCCTTGGTGTGTGCTGCAGAAGAATATATATATGTTGTTGGAGATGAAGAAGGCTGGAATTCTGACGTCGATTAATATGCATGGTCTGATGGCAAGAAATTTTATGTTGGAGACATATTAGGTAATTATTCCTAGTAATCATGGACTTTAAACATACATAATTCTTCAAAACTTGATTTTCTGCACGTACTTTAACCAGCAACTACCGGATCTTTACAAAATTACAAGAGATGACCATCATCAACATGGTGCATATCTCTGTGTCACCAAGTAATGGACCCCCCCCCCCCCCCCCCCCCCACCTTTTTTTTTTTTCTTTTTTTTTTTTTGAGAAAAGAAAATTTTTTGTGTTCCTCGTTTTAGGATTAGAATTTCTAACAGTTTGCTCTCCCAATTGCTAGCAATTTGCCAACATATACATTATGAGAGAGCCTATATAGGACTTATTTGTCCAAATAAATTTTAGGTTGCTCGGCTACTTACTCGGATAGATGAGTTCTATGCAACGAATTACTGAAGATCCTTATCCCTCGTTTCAACAATTTTCAACAATTTTTTTTTTTTGGTGAGATACTTGCATTTTATAGTTAGTTAGGTTAAGGTTTTACTGGCTAAAGTGCATGAAAGCATTCCATTTTGTCCATGCCTTGGTTGTTGTTGTCTCATCAGTGACCTCAACCCTCCCTAGGGTACTCTTCCCCTTCTTCCTCCTGTGTTGTTTCTCTCTGTTCTTTTATGGTTTTTCCTCTATGTTGTTTGTGTTTTTCTCTTTCGCTGTACCATTTTGCTCAGGCAAAAAAAAAAGTTAGCTTAAGGTTATGAAGGAATTTGAACTTGAGTGATTGAGTGAAGAGATAAGTGATACACTTCACACACATTTATCATACATAAGCAATTGGTGACGTGATGTGCATTAAATGGTTTCTTATCCCAATCACTTACAAAAACAAAAAGAAAGGCGCACTTAAAACACGTCCTGTTTACTGGTGTGACATGAGCGTAAAGAGTAGCTTTTTTTGAGTGAATGTCGTTTGTAATAATGAATCCAAGTAATGGAAAATAAATCTAGGTTCAGTTTGTTTGGATGTAAAATATTTTCTGAAAAATATTTTTTGTATTTTTCAGTGTTTGGTGTAACCGAAAATGATGGTCAACGAAAATCATTTTCAGTTTGACCGAAAAAAGCCCTTCAATTTTTGAAAAATGATTAAGTTTTTAAAACCATAAATCATTTTCTGAATTTAAACTTCTCATATCTTTCACGCATGTTTGTGAGAATTCGCCATTGCCGACCATTGGAGTTTGTTGGTAGTCTGAATTTGTCACCGAAGGTCCCCAAATTTCGGGATCCGGTCGCTGGAATCCAATGGCACTGGTCGGATTCCGGTTAGTGTAGCCGAAATCTAGCAACTGTGCTAGATTCCGGCGGCACTGTTTTACCGGATTCTGGCAAGTACTGTCGGATTCCAACCACTATTACTGGAATTTTGTCGCCAGTCATTTTTCGTCTTCAAAATATTTTCATGAAAATCATAAAAATGATTTCGCTAAATATATTTTTTGACAAAAAATATTTTACGTTGAAACAAACGAATACTAGTCAACAAATAAAACAAGAAATTAAGCACTTTTAGTTGACTCCAAAGCACTTGTGTAATTTTTACATCTTTGCTTATATTTTCACCAGTTTTCAACTACGCTCAGGATGAGCACAATGTCATCGTAGTCAATGCTACTGGATATGATAACTACCTTGCCTCTCCAAACAGGGGACAACCTTCTACAGTGGCGATGACAAGATAACCTTGGCCACTCCGGGGAACAAATATTACATATGTCCATGGCATTGCGATTACTCGGACCAAAAGTTGATGATCGGAGTCTTGAGGAAGAGGATGCCGACCGGCACACCCGAATCTTCACCTGCATCACCGCCACCATCTGAAGCAAATAAAACCTTATCGAAAATCTTGGTGGAGATGATGACTTCTGTTGGGGATAAATCCCACTCAACCCGATCCAAAGAGGAGATTCAAAAGTCTAAGAAGATATCAGATCAGAAGTCTAAGAAGATATCAGATTGGAAGTCTAAGAAGATATCCAATTATAAGTCTAATAAAGGATTAAAGTCCAATTAGAACTCTGACAGCAGTTCTAGATCAACAAGGAGCAGGAGTCCTAATCCAGGTTTGACTCCACCTCTATGCCTATAAATAGGCCCATACCCCAGATATAAACTAAGACTCAATTTTATGCATAGAGCATTGTTTTCTCACAGAAGCTAACTTAGGCATCGGAGCGGGACCCCCAGAAGGGTCCCTAGTTTTTGTTTTTTTTGCAGAATTATCGAGAAGCGTGAAGAACATCAAAGGAACGTGCAGATTCACATCATACCGAAAACTGTACCAACAGTTTGGCGCCGTCTGTGGGAAACGATTATTCGTTCCTCATAAAAGAAAAATAAGATCCAGCATGGTGATGAACACGCGTTCCGGAAGCCAGACCAATCGACAGCCCGTGGCCCCACAGGAACCGGCTATTCAGAATAATTTGCAGCCTCCACCGAACCCTCCCCCGGGGGGTGGAGATCAAGATCGCATAGCAGCGTTGGAAGCCCAGATTGAAGACTTAAATGCAGAATTGTTATGCATGAGGACGAGACAGCCCAATCCCGAGATGAACAGGGATGAGCGTGAGGAAGAAGATCACAATAGCAACATTAATCCTCGGAGGGAGGATGACCGCCAAGGAGATCTGAGCAGAATTATTGCCGAGCTGGAGAGAAGGTGCACGGACATGGAGATGGAAAGAAAGGACAAAGGCAGATCCGTAATGGTGGACAAGCTCCTAATGGGTACAGACTCACCCTTCACCAGACGGGTGGCAGACTATCAGCTTCCCGATAAGTTTAAGGTACCCCAAATTCTAAGTTATGCAGGAGACAGAGATCCCTTGGATCACCTAGAGAATTTCAAAGCTCATCTAGACCTTCACGGGACACCCGATGAAGTAGCATGTCGGGCCTTCCCTCTTACTCTTTCGGGGAATGCCTGAGACTGGTTCAGGAAACTGCCCCCGAATTCCGTTGATCAGTTCAAGGAATTGTCCAAGATATTCCTAACGGAGTTCTTGGCTTTCCGGACAAGGAAGAAGCCTTCGGGATATTTGCTATCATTGCACCAGCAGGGCAACGAGAGTCTTAAGGAGTTTATGGCTCGGTTCAACCGAGAGAAGGCTATGGTCGAAGATCCGACCGAGGATATGATCTTTGCTGCCATTTATCAGGGAATTTCACCCGAGGAGCCTTTGATGAAGAAGTTGATCCGGAAGCAACCGAGTACCTTGCAGGGCCTCATGGATAAGGTAGAAGAATTCATCAATCAAGAAGAGACGCTGAAGTCTATGGCCAGTTCTAGACTACCCCGAGAGACAGCCCCAGAAAAGAAAAGGAAAGAATTCAAGAAAGCTGATTGGGAAGAGCAGAGGCAGGTAAAGAAGTTCAAAGATTACAACTTTACACCTCTCAATGCCGAGATATCAGAAGTCCTCATGGAGATCAAGAGAGATCCGGCGTTTCGGGAACCGCAAAAGATACCAGGTAATCCTCCTTATAGGAATGCAAGGAAGTATTGTGATTTCCATAAACAAGCAGGTCATCACACCGAGGGGTGCGTAACCCTAAGGTTGTTAATAGAAGAATTCATAAAGAATGGCAAGCTGGTTCAGTTCTTGGGAGAGCGACGGAACCATCAAGGAAATAACAGGCCTCGGAATCATCAGGACTATCAACCCCGAGATCAACAGCCACGGGATTACTATCCCCGAGATCGTCCTCAGCTAGACGAAAGGCATCAAGAGAATGCTCCCCGAGATGACATAGAAAGAAGAGAGGACCGAAGAAGCAGAAGCCCACAGCATAGAGAGCCGAGGCAACAGCAGTATCTGCCCGTGATCCCATAAAAAGGACTCTCGGGAATTTCAGGCTTGCTTTTATTTTTTAGCATTTATATTTGCAAAGAACTAGATTTTTATTTTTAATTCAGACTAGACAGAAAATTCCCCAGATTTTGGGAATAAGTATTTTCAGAATAAATGAATAAAGCTGACTTAAGCATCGGAGTGTTCCCGGTCTAGGGACCAGGAACCCGTTGATGTTGTTTCTTTTGCAGGCAAAAACTCTCGGATCAGTCCTAGCCGAGAGTCTCGGATCAGTCCTAGCCGAGAGCATGAAGAAACTTCTCGGATCAGTCCTAGCCGAGAAGGAGCCTCTCGGATCAGTCCTAGCCGAGAGCATGAAGAAACTTCTCGGATCAGTCCTAGCCGAGAAGGAGCCTCTCGGATCAGTCCTAGCCGAGAGCAAGAAAAACTTCTCGGATCAGTCCTAGCCGAGAAGGAGCCTCTCGGATCAGTCCTAGCCGAGAGCAAGAACAACTTCTCGGATCAGTCCTAGCCGAGAAGGAGCCTCTTGGATCAGTCCTAGCCGAGAGCATGAAGAAACTTCTCGGATCAGTCCTAGCCGAGAAGGAACCTCTCGGATCAGTCCTAGCCGAGAGCAAGAAAAAACTTCTCGGATCAGTCCTAGCCGAGAAGGAGCCTCTCGGATCAGTCCTAGCCGAGAGCATGAAGAAACTTCTCGGATCAGTCCTAGCCGAGAAGGAACCTCTCGGATCAGTCCTAGCCGAGAGCATGAAGAAACTTCTCGGATCAGTCCTAGCCGAGAAGGAACCTCTCGGATCAGTCCTAGCCGAGAGCAAGAAGAAAACTCTCGGATCAGTCCTAGCCGAGAGTCTCGGATCAGTCCTGGCCGAGAGTCCCGGATCAGTCCTAGCCGAGACCAAGAAGAAAACTCTCGGATTAGTCCTAGCCGAGAGTCCCGGATCAGTCCTAGCCGAGAGCAAGAAGAAAGGGGGGTCGGATTTAACCCTCGGTTTTTGCAGGTTTTTTAGGAGTCAGCCATTCCAAGAAACAGGGAGAAAACCCTAAGGAAAAACAAGAAGGTAATGGGGGGTAAGATTTAACCCTCAGGTTTTGCAGGTTAGCAGGTTTTCAGAAGGAGACAAAGATCGGGTTTCCTTAGACATGGAATTCCCATTATTCAAGCAAGCTTCGGATAAGGGAATTGGGGGGTAACTGTTGGGGATAAATCCCACTCAACCCGATCCAAAGAGGAGATTCAAAAGTCTAAGAAGATATCAGATCAGAAGTCTAAGAAGATATCAGATTGGAAGTCTAAGAAGATATCCAATTATAAGTCTAATAAAGGATTAAAGTCCAATTAGAACTCTGACAGCAGTTCTAGATCAACAAGGAGCAGGAGTCCTAATCCAGGTTTGACTCCACCTCTATGCCTATAAATAGGCCCATACCCCAGGTATAAACTAAGACTCAATTTTATGCATAGAGCATTGTTTTCTCACAGAAACTAACTTAGGCATCGGAGCGGGACCCCCAGAAGGGTCCCTAGTTTTTGTTTTTTTACAGAATTATCGAGAAGCGTGAAGAACATCAAAGGAACGTGCAGATTCACATCATACCGGAAACTGTACCAACAACTTCCTTACTAGTTTACATGCGTTGGAAACTAGCTAGTTATATACTACTAGCTCGTAACCTGTGTTATGCGCGGGATTCTTCTTTATAATTTAGTTTCATAATAATAATAAAAAAAAAATAGAAGAAGAGAAGTATATAAAATATAGACACAAAATGAAAACTGAAAAATACTAATATAATATAATAGGGACAAAAATTTCTTATAAACTGGTTTGTAGGAAATTTTCTATAACTCACATTTAAAAAAGACACGTATCTTTAAACATGTGAGAAACACATGTTTTTTTTTTATTAATGCTATACATGCTATTTAAATAACACGTGTTTCTCACATGTCAAATGACACATGTCAATCGTATATGCGGGTTGTAAGAAATTTCATACAAACCGGTTTGTAGGAAATTTCTGTCCATATAATAGTGTTATCTTTTTTGTATTACGCAAAGTAATAAAAAACTATTCAATAAACATAATATGCTAAAAAATCATCATACTCCGTACAAAAAACAACCATAGGAAACTCTCTCTCACCATCATTTTCTTGAATTTAGTGTAAAATTTACAAAAAATAAAATAAGCAATTTGAATGAAAAATAATATATTAATTACATTAAAAAATAAAGAAAAAAAGAAGAAAAAAGAAGTAGAGAGGAAATGAAATAAGAGAACTATAGAAAATATAGACAAAAAATGAAAAAAAAAAAATACTAATAGAATAAAATAGAGTCTTCTTTTCCATATACTTTTTCGGTCCATATGAAACCTTGAAAATCAATATTGTCTATCAATTAAGCACGTTAACAATGTGCATTATACATGGAAAAAAAAATAGTGAACAATGTAAAATAAAAAATCGTCATACTTCGTACTCAAAACAACAATTAATGTAAACTCTCTCTCTCCATGGTTTCCTTGAATTCAATGTAAAATTTAGAAAATGAAAAAGGAAAAAGAAAAAAAAAAGAAGCAATTTGAACAAAAAAATAATATAAATTAGGAAATAGGGACAAAAAAAAAATGTAAAGAAAGAACAAAATCATAGAAAATAAAGTAAAAAAAAATGTAAAATGATAACCACTAATATAATAGAAAATAACTATTTTTTTATATACTTTTTCCAGTTCCAAAGAAATTTATAGGTATAGGAAGAAACTACGATCAGATAGATATTTTTTAATTCGACCATCATTCTTATATATAGCGCAAAAGAAACTATTTTTTCAACCAAAAAAAAAAAAAATTATCAATACAAAAATAAGGATAGAAAACCAAATCAGAAAAACAGAAGCACATAAAATAAATACAAACATATTATTTACAATTCTATTGAATACAGCTCCGACAAACTTGAAAGGCAAACTAAAAAAAAGAGAGAGGCTATAGCAGTATTACAAACAAAAATGTTCCAACAATAGCAAAAACTTTGCTCTCTTTGCTTTGAGCACCATTCTCCGGTAATGTAAACAACATTGCAGTTTTGCATAGCCACAAACCATTATTTCTCCATATATTTATTTGAGAAAGTGAGAGATATTGGAGTGACTTTTGACATTTGCCAAAGAAAAAAAAACTGATGTTTGACTATTTGAGGTTTAGTTTGTAACAGACATTTAGCGGGAGGGGAAGCGGTGTTAGAGTAAAAGATTTTACTTAAAGGAATAGAGAGAGAGGTAGACATTAGTGAGAATTTAATGACAACAAAATTAAATGTTTCTATTAATTTTCTATTCAATAGAAGAGATTTGATTAGGAATATTAAATGCACCGTTTATTTCACTTGAAATACATGGAGCAGTTCAATTTTACTTCTTCTTCTTTTATTTATTTATTTATTTTTCCAGTTTTGCTTAAAGGAAGAGAGAAAGATAGAAATTAGTGAGAATTTAATGACAAAAAAATTTGACATTTCTATTTATTTTTTATTCAATATAAGAGAGTTAATTAGTCATATTAAATGCACCGTTTATTTTACTTGAAATACACAGACCGGTTTAGTTTTTTTTAAATTACCAGTTTTTTACTCAACTGACCAGTTCAATGTTTAAAAAGTATGGATTCATGCCACGTGTCCTAATTCTAGGCCAACTCTAAGTTGGAACTCGGCTTTTATATATATATAAACATATGATATGTTTCAATAAAAATAAAATCCATATAATTTTGAACATTAAAAAAAAACATTTCAAATTTAATGCTTAATTAACTCTTTAGTGCTTTAAAAGCATTTATATTCCTTTCGTGCACAATAATCAAATAAAATTTTATCTTTTTTGACTTTCAAAAGCAGAGTAACACTTATAAAAAATAAGTGAAAATCGTAAAAATCACATAAAAAAAAAAAAATCCCATAAAACATTTAAATGAATTAATACATAAGACCCTTATTTTTAGTTTAATTCATATAAATTAAAACATGTTAAAATATTTGTTCCCATAGGTGTAGTTTAGAATGAAAATAAGTATGAAGAAGAAAAATAGCAAGAAGAAAACCACGATTTTGATTATTAAAATATAAAATAGAAAATTAGCAAGAATTTTTTTAATGTCGCTGTGATACCTATTATATTTCAATCTTATATAATTCTGAACATTTAAAAAAGCAAACGAACAAAAAAAAAATCTCATAAACATTCAAGTGAAGAATTGTTCAACCACAAAAATTTCACAAACAAAATGGAAACATATTTAGATTTTAACCAAAAATATAAAAATACCAAAGAGTCATACTTATATCATTAATTGAGAGAGAGAGGCTACTTGTATCATTAATAGAGAGAGAGAGAGAGAGAGAGAGAGAGATTAAATAGATCGATTCAATTTTATTTAAAAGACTGGTTCAATATTTAAAGGACCGGTTTAGTTACTAAAAAGTATGAGTTCTTGTCACGTGTCACTATTCTATGCCATTCTAAGGAAGAACTCGGCTTATATATATATATATGATATGATAACCAATCTAAGAGAGTAGTATGACTTTTCAGTTTACTTGTACGATTTTTTTATAATTAATGCATGCAATACCTATATGGTCAATTATGGGTAGTTAATGTACAATACCATAATATTGTATATTCAAATTTTGAACCTAATGAAATCTCATATAAGGAAAATTTTTGAACAATGAAATATTCACGTAAAATTTTACTATCAGAATAACTATATTTCTAGTTTGAATCCATATAAATTAAAACATTTAAAATATTCTCATATGTAGTTTAAAATGGAAAGAAGTGTAAAGAAAAAAACCTGGATTTTGATTATTAAAACATTAATAGTAGGATTAATAGTAGGAATCTATGATATTGTTAGTGTGATACGTACCTATTATGTTTCAATAAAAATGAAATCCATATAATTTTGAACAATTTAAAAAATAAAAAAAAGGCATTTCAAATTTAATGCCTAATTAACTCTTAAGTGTTTAAAAAGCATTTATATTCCTTTTGTGCACAATAATCAAATAAAATTTTGTATTTTTTGGCTTTCAAAAGCAGAATAACACTTCCAAAAAATAAGTGAAAATCGTGAAAATCACATAAAATAAAAACCAATATCCCATAAAATGTTCAAATGAATTAAAACATAAGACCCTTATTTTTAGTTTAGAATGAAAATAAATATGAAGAAGAAAAATAGCAAGAAGAAAACCACGATTTTGATTATCAAAACATAAAATAGAAAATCAGTAGGAATCAAATATCCCATAAAATGTTCAAATGAATTAAAACATAAGACCCTTATTTTTAGTTTAGAATGAAAATAAATATGAAGAAGAAAAATAGCAAGAAGAAAACCACGATTTTGATTATCAAAACATAAAATAGAAAATTAGTAGGAATTTTTTTTCATTGTCGATGTGATATCTATTATATTTCAATCCTATATAATTCTGAACATTCGAAAAAGCAAATGAACAAAAAAAAAAAAATCTCATAAACATTCAAATAAAGAATTGCTCAACCACAAATTTCACAAACAAAATGAAAACATATTTAGATTTCAACAAAAAATATAAAAATAATAAAGAGTCATACTTATATCATTAATTGAGAGAGAGATGCTATTTATATCATTAATAGAGAGAGAGAGAGAGAGAGAGAGAGAGAGAGAGAGATTAAATAGACTGGTTCAATTTTATTTAAAAGACCGGTTCAATACTTAAATGACCGGTTTAGTTACTAAAAAGTATGAGTTCTTACCACGTGTCACCATTCTATGCCATTCTAAAGAAGAACTCGGCTTTTATATATATAAAATCTCATAAACATTCAAATAAAGAATTGCTCAACCACAAATTTCACAAACAAAATGAAAACATATTTATATTTCAACAAAAAATATAAAAATAATAAAGAGTCATACTTTTATCATTAATTGAGAGAGAGAGGCTATTTATATCATTAATAGAGAGAGTGAAAGAGATTAAATAGATCGGTTCAATTTTATTTAAAAGATCGGTTCAATACTTAAAGGACCGGTTTAGTTACTAAAAAGTATGAGTTCTTGCCACGTGTCACTATTCTATGCCATTCTAAGGAAGAACTCGTCTTTTATATATGATATATGATATATGATATGATACCCTCCCTCGTCCTACTATACTGATGTATCAGTGTCCATCAGTATAGATTAGCCTAGAGAGTTGAGATGGATATGAGTGTATTAAGTAATGTTATACATTACATTTTTATGTCACAACTATCTCACAATGCTAACGTGACAGTCCTTGTTAAAAAATAAAAAAAATCTAAGAGTTGGTTGGTACTACTATGTCAGCATTGTGATATAGTTGTATGATAAAAAGTTAGTTTCTAATATTACTCATAATAATAGAAAAAGAAATAGATTAATATACATAAACGGTCCAAAACCTAAAAGCTTAAGATGGAAATTCTAAACAATTTTCATGAATCGTGTATGATTGGATAGCCTAATTGATTATGAACAAAGTTTTCCTTTAATGTGTCCAAAATGCATGTAATTTTTCATATTATTTTTAATTTTCGCGTGTCAGTTAAAATCTTCTAACCTAATTTAAAAGAAAACTTTATCCCCATTCAATATTGCATAAATAAACTCTGCTTGTGCTAGAAGCCTAGAATAAGGATTTTCAGGTTTTTTGTTTTTTCCTTAAAAGACAGGACCTACTTCATCCTTAAATAGGTTGGTGTTTCTCTTAAAATCAGAGGTAATTAATAAAGTCTCTTTTGCTCGTGCATATCCTCTTAACGTTAGTTGCTATGATCATGTCTTCTGTTTTCACAGCGAGCAACATTCTTGCAAATTAATCCATAGAGGTGACCATGTAATTTAAAAACAACCTAATTGATTAGAAAAAAAAAATTAAAAACAACCTTAAATTTCAAATTCATGCAGCCAACAATAATAAAGTGCAGAAATTATGTGTAGCATCTTGGGTCATTTTGCTATTAACATGCAACTAACTGATCCTAATTAAAGTCTTACACAATATCCAAACCAACAATGCACTCATCTTTTGTTTGGGTTTGTTAGAATATTAATTAAAATGATTAAATTTATAGAGTTCGTTTGAAAAAACTTAAAAGATGTTTTTTTTTTTGGTTGTAATGTGATATAATGATAAAAGTAGTTTTGAGCACTATGTATTTTAAGTTAATTGTTAATGTTTTTGCTTTTTTGCTAAACAAGCCCATAATTTTATTTTATTTTTTTATTTTTTATTTTTATCAAGCTTAACTTTTTGGGATGATTGGTTATTATTCAATATGGTATCAAATCAAGAGCTCATTAGTTCAAATCTTGTAATTCATCTCCCATCTTAACTTTAAACTTGTGGGATATTAGAGAATATATTTCTTATATTAAAAGAAAATATATTAAAATGATACTGTACGTTACTTACATTTTATAGGATTGATTGTAATCGGGTTTGATGATATTTATCTATCTCAATTCTCTTAAAAATAAGAGTCTTCTGTATTGTAAAATGATCAAAGAATAAAAGCAAAAGATATCATTTTGAACTTTATTATATAAATGTAGGTTATAAACCGAATTACATAAAATTTTTATCTCTTATTTTCTTTTATTCCGCATTATGTTTTCTTTCGTGGGATAAATGATTGTACTGAGAACAAGAAACATGGAGGAGCATATATAACACAATTAGAGACAGAACATGCATGTCAAAGCATTAGTGTGTGTATATATTATACATAGATATATCATATATAATTTATAAAATTACAGAAATTCAATGCTTTTGTTAACACAAGAGAATGACTCTTACTTTTGGAACTAGTTTTCATCTATTCCAGATCGAGGAGCTATGGTGGTAGGAGAGATAAACTCCAACTCCAAGTGCCACAATCACCAGAACTGCTACACCAACATTTACCAGTGTCTGCCTCTCTTCCTCATTCAGGCTCCTGCTTCTTAGATCCTTCACTTTCTCCTTAGCAGACTCCATTGCAGTCTTCATTCCCTTTCCTTTCTCAGCAATAAAGTCCTCTGTAGATCTCTCTTTCTTCTCCATTTCAGCCATTGCTGACTCTGCGATATTCTGTACACTTTCCTTTCCCTTAACCATTTTCCTTTCCATCAAATTCTCAGCCTTCCCAATTTCCTTCATCAATGCATCCTTCTTTTCGATGGACTTTTGATCAATATTGTTCATTTGCTTTTGTGTGTCTGTTGTTGAAGCAGCTTTTGGAGGAATTGCATCTTCACCCTTTTGGGCTTTAGGCTCGATGGTGGCTTTCTGAGGGATCAGAGACTGAGCAGTCTTACTTTCTTCTACGGCGGTTGAACGAATGTCTTCTACAACCTTCTGCACCTATTAAAATTTTGATTAAATGATTAAATTTACTATTTTTTTTTCTATCAGTTTAACCATTTGGAATAAGTAGTAATTTAGAGCATATTTGGATTTGTGTTGGAAAATAGAACTTTTATAGTTAAAAAGAGTTTTTGAGAAAAAAAACTTTATTTTCAAGTTTTTCCAAAAAGTGTGTTTTAACATTTTTTTAAGGTAAAAAAGTCAAAGAAGTAATTTTTGAGGTTTTTACAAAACAGACAAATTTTTGCTTTGCACAGCTTTCTATATACTAAGAGTACTTTTTAAGCTTCTTAACGCAATCCCAAACAGGCCCTTAATATGGTATTAAAGCAGAACTCATGAGTTTCAAGCCCTGATTCTACAGTTTATCGATTAAATATTTCACGCGTAAAAAACTTAAGTTTTATGGATGAGTGATGATTTAACGTCACCTTTGGCTCGGTGACAGCTTTCCCAAGGCCTTGAGGCAAAGCTATCTTCTCATGATCCCTTTGTTTTTCAACCTCAGAAGTTGAAGTAGGCTTAGGAGGAATCTGCTCTTGAACCTTTTGAGGCTTTGGCTCCGCTGTGGACCTCGGAGGGCTTGGAGCATTTTGGGCCGTTTTAGGGAAAGTAGCCTTAGGATGAATCTCCTCTAAAACCTGTTCAATCATTGATTAAATAATTAAATTTTAGAATAAATAGTAATTTAACATAGTATTAGAACACAAATGATGATTTAACAGAACCTTTTGAAGCGTTGGCTCCGCAACAGATTTCGGAGGACTTGGAGCTTTCTGGGCTGTTGTTTTAGCTGAAGTAGGGCGAGGAGGAGGAGGAGGAGGAATCTCCTTCTGAACCTCTTGAGGCTTTGGATTGCTTGTAGCTTTTTGGATTGCTTTAGGTTCTTCAACTGGACGAACTTTTGCAATGATCTTCTTGGGCATTGTGATTGTGAGAATTCCCTGCTGAAATAAGCCTTGAATTTTATCAACGTCACAATTTTCTGGAACCGGAAAAGCTTGCTCGAAACGGCTCCATCTATTGTCGTTTAGTGGTCGCTCTCCACTAACCCTTAAGATATGAGAGGATTGCACATATATGATTTTTATTCTCTCCTTCACAAAGCCTGAAAAGGCAAAAGGGTTATTTATTGAGTCAAGTTACATCTAAAAATTTGATAACCATACATTTAGATTACGTTTTGGCATTGTGATTTTGAATGTCAAAAGTTTGATTTTAAACCAAATCGCAGAAAATGTATTGTTTGAGAGCACATTTTTAAAAAATTGTGATTTAAAAACGTAGAAAAATTTGCGTTTTCAAATCGCTGGCAAGTGGGATGTGTTTTTAAAAATGCATGATTTTAAAGGCTAAACTGTAATTTTAAAGACCAAACTGCGATTTTACTAATGTTTTACTATGTTTTTAAATATTGAGTTTTCATATCATTTAAAATTTCTATTTTTAAATCGCACGTTTTGAAATAAAAAAACTCAAATAAACTCTAAACAAGTTAAGCATCTATATTGATTCAAACTACCAAATAAGTATATAGTCAAGTAACATCTAAAAATTGATAAAGATAAATGGACCCTTTTAAATGATTAAAGTGCGTTTGACACTATGATTCCGCAAACTAAAAGTGTGATTTTAAATCAAATCGTAAAAAAAGTATTGTTTGGAAGTGGTTTTAAAAAAGCTATGTTTTAAAAACGTAGAAAAATTTGCGTTTTCAAACGGCAGGCAATAGAGTGCATTTTTAAAATGCACGATTTTAAACGCTAAAATTCAATTTTACGAAATAGTTAATTGCGTTTTTTAAAATCGCCAATGCTATTCTTAATTGGACAACATTTTTTTTTTTGTAAACTAGGTTGAAGGAATTTTTTCAATGCTCCAACTTAGTCTATTAAATTGACACGTGACAAAATGCATGTGAGAATCACAGGCATTTGGAATACATGGATGCATACCAGTTTAATAGATTTATTCGAAAGAAGTCGAAGAAAAAAAACACCTAAATTGACAAATGAATAGATGAGTTAAAAGGTATAATATTAAACACACCAGGAAGATGAACAAGTATAACAGTAGCTGCTGCTTCTTCCTTCCTCTCCGACCTTGGCTGGAAATCCTCATGTGAGAGACTGGCAGATTTTTGTGGTAGGGTAGCCGTAACTCCTCCTGATCGCTGCCTCATTGCCATTTCTGTTGCTTAATTTTATGTTTCAACTTGCTTGTTTTCCTTTATTTGCAGACCAAATATATGATGCTTTTATACATATATGTTACCCTTTTGAGATCAAACGTTGGAGCTTTGAGTTTCCTTATCAATGAAACTATTCCTTTTTGGTTGAATTGGTTTTGTTGTGATTTTGTGGGCTTTTCAGACTATATATTCTTCCTTTGTCGGTTGCTTTAAGGTTGTGATGTTTTATGGTGGGATTCAATTGTCTCCAAATCATGGATGGTATAACTTCTTCTACAAATTAAATAAAGGCAAGAGTTCCTTGTTTCCCCAGCAAAAGAGTTCTTTGTTTGGTCTCTACACTTTATCAAGGCGTGCGTCACTGGGTTTTATTCATGTACACCCAAACGAAAAAGCAAAAAATAAATTTGCTTAATTTCATTCTATAGTAATGCCTTATTGTTAGTATTAAAGAAAAATTCACCGTTCTTTATCTTTTATCACTTTTACAATCATACCCTTAAACTTTAAAAAGTCTCAATTTAGAATTTCAATAGATCCATCTTTCAATTTTTTTTTCAATTTCACCCCTCTATTAGGATTTTTCGTTAAATCTTGTCGAAATTTCCAAAATATCCCAGTAATTTTTCTGAAAACAATATGTAATTTTATTTTTCAAATATTCAAGCACTAATCAGCAGCTAATAGCTTGTCTTTGGATCACACCCTCCTGCCAA
Source organism: Alnus glutinosa (assembly GCF_958979055.1). Lineage (NCBI taxonomy): Eukaryota > Viridiplantae > Streptophyta > Magnoliopsida > Fagales > Betulaceae > Alnus > Alnus glutinosa. The sequence goes on along the minus strand of NC_084895.1, from coordinate 4,222,977 downwards.
GTACTCTTCCAAACTATGCTTTTTCACGCATTAAGCAGCTTCTATAGTATTTGAAGGCATTCTCAATCAACTTCCATACAAAATGAGGCATCTTTCTTGAGTTCTATTATAATTATTTTTCTGATAACTGAAAGGATTTCCTAGATTTTTATTTTTATTTTTCTTACCTTTTTTCTTACATTAACCTGGGATTGTTATTCTGTATGTTATGTTGATTGGATAGTTGATAGAAGTTAGTTGCCTTGCTGAATTTCTTGGTTGGGATACTTCATCATTTACCCCCCTCCTTTTTTTTTTTGAGTATTTTCTTCGTAGAAAAGGCTATTTATGATAATTCCAGCAAATACTAGCTGGTTGATTCATTAACCAAATTATTTAAGTAAAAGGAAATTATGTCACACCCCCTCGTGCTTTCGGGCTTTTTATATTGAGATCCCAGTTTCTAATTTAATGAAATTGAGATATGTGCTTCGGGCATTTATAAATTGAGACATTCGTTAGTTTTTCCATCAATAGATAACAGAAATGATGTGAAAAAAGATTGGGGGTTGCTGTCACCCTGCCCAACCATGGCTGTGGTTGGGAGACGACCCAGCCACCATAGCTTGGCATGTCTCAGCCACAGCCGTGGCTGGTAGAGACCTAGCCATGGCTGTGGCTGGGTTGGGTGACAGCACCGCAAACCATTTTTTTTTACTCTTTAGTTTTTGATTTGAGGGGCAAAGTTATACTTTCATATTAGTTCCATCATCTATTTAATGGAAAATCTTTTTTTTTTTTGATAAGTAAGTAGAGAATTTTATAAAAAGCGTAAAAGGCACCCCTAAGCATACATGGAGTATACAAAGAGGAAACCAAAACAGGAGAGAGAGAGAGAGGGGAGGGAGGAAAAACACCCAAAAACAGGAGAAAACCCAAAGACCCCTACAAAATCAGCCCACAAAACCCAGAGACTAAAATATCATATTAGAGGCCTTCTTGCCTTGCCTTGGTTAGAACCAAAACCCCTAGCATCATAATTAATTATGCACTTTAGGTTTTTCACTTCACGACACCCTTTAAGCTTAGGAGTGGAGACTCGAGCCTCTAGACGATGCTCCGCATCAAATAGAGCCATGAAGTCTAAAAAGTCTTTCTCATTCTCCTCGTGTGAGACACCCAAAGTTTGAAAACAGAGGCTAAGATCAATTGCTGCCCCGGGAGGACCACCAAGCTCTTTAAGACCACCTCCCCCCGATTTAATGGAAAAACTAACGAAGGTCTTGATTTACAAATGCCCGAATCACTTGTCTCAACTTTATTAAACTGGAAATTGAGCTCTCAATGTCAAAAACCGCGAAACACGAGGAGGTCGTGACGTAATTTTCCTGAAGTAAATCTAGTTATCAGGCTATGTCCTTTAGGCCTCGTTTGGTTTGCGGAATGTTTATTCCATTAGGAAAATGAATAATTATTCATGGGAATAGATGAAGGTGGAATAGAATAACTATTCCTATTCTTTTGTTTGGTTGTAACGGTGGAATAGAACATTGCATATGTATTCTTTTGTTTGGTACAGTGCAATACATTGGTGAATGGAATCATATTATAATCAAATTTTCTAAAATACCCTTATAATACAAATATAATTTATATTCTTGAGGACATTTTTTTTTTCTTTATTTAAGAAACATAAACAATCATACTATGACCTTTTTTTTTTTTTTTTTTTTTTTTTTTTTTTTTAATTTCATAGAGTTCATGGCTTCTTTTTTTTTTTTTTTTTTTTTTTCATATACAATTACGCTACAAAATGATTTATAAGGAAAAAAAAAAAAAAACACACACACACACACACACACACACACACATAATCATCATATCACTATCATAAAAAAATAAAAAAATAGATCATCTGCAAAGCCCTTTTTATTTTATTCTTTTTTATTTGTTTTCCAGCAACAAACATTCATTCTTTGCTTACAAAGTAAAATGATTTATAAAAAAAAAAAAAAAAAAAGAAAAAAAAAAAAAAGAGAGAAGAAGAAGAAAGACTACCCCACAACAAATTAAGTTGAGTAGAGAAACAGAGAGAGGGGGATGAGAATATAATTGCAGAGATGGAGAAAGATATTGATGGTGCACTTGAGTGATGAATTTTTGAAATCATAATTAAATTCTTATTTTGTTTGCGAATTTTGAAATTTGACTTTTTAGAAAAAATTGAATAAAATATAATTTATTTATAAAAAGTTGAATAAAATATAATTTGTTTTTTAAAAAGTTGAATAAAATATGATTTATTTCTGAAAAAAGTAGAATCAGAATTATATTTTATTGTCAAAATTTCGTATCAAAACACACCATGAGTTGAGAAACAGAGAGAGAGAGAGAGGGATAAGAGACTTGGGTGTTGAGAAGGTTGGGGTTTTTGGGCAAAAGACGAATTTAATTTATTCTCATAGGAAAGGAATAGGCATTCCACTCCTTTTTGAGTGGAATACCTATTCCTCTTCGTAAGGGAATAGCTATTCCGTGGGAATAACTATTCCCTTAAATAATATACAACCAAACAAAAGAATAGCTATTCCGTAGGAATAGCTATTCCTTTCCATGGGTCTAATCCGCAAACCAAACGAGGCCTTAGTCTTTTGGTTAATAACGTTGCTCCTTATGATTAGTGATATGAGCATACTTACTTTTCTTTTTCCTTTTAACTTGATGTTTAAATGCGCAATTGTTGTTATAGTAATTTTGTAATCAACCTTTTTTTTCTTTCAAAACCAAGATGCACCATCTACACATAGCTAATGTGTGCCGTAATCTCCTCCTGTTTGTTTGTTTGTTTTTTTTTTTTTGGGTGGGGGGGGGGTTTGTACCAGGTAAATAATCTTTTAACTGAGACTAATATTCTTGGGAGTTAATCTGAGTTCTTTACTGCACATGTTAATACTTGTTTGATTGGCCAGCTGGGTGCTCTGATGGAAACTGCGTTATCTGGGATTTCGAAACCAGGGGCATTGCTAAGGAGCTCCGAGATAAAGACTGTATTGCTGCCATAACAAGTGTCTCTTGGTCAAAGTATGGTCATCGTATCCTTGTATCTTCTGCTGACAAGTCGCTAACGCTTTGGGATGTCGTCAGCGGTGAAAGAATTTCACGCACAACTCTGCAGCAAACCCCTTTACAAGCTCGTCTACATCCTGGTTCCTCTACTCCATCTCTTTGCCTGGCATGCCCCCTCTCATCTGCTCCCATGATAGTTGACTTGAACACTGGAAGCACAACTGTGCTTCCAGTTTCGATCCCTGACACAAGCAATGGAATTGTCTCTCAATCACGGAATAAATTCTCAGATGGAGCTCCTCCTTACACTCCAACTGCTGCATGCTTTAACAAGTATGGGGATCTTGTTTATGTGGGGAACTCGAAAGGGGAAATTCTTATAATAGATTACGGAACTATCCAAGTGCGTGCCATGGTTCCTGTTACTGGGGGTGCTGTGGTCAAGAACATAGTATTCAGCAGAAGTGGAGTGTATTTGCTTACAAATTCAAATGATCGGACGATTAGGATCTATGAAAATCTTCTCCCCTTGAAAGATGGGCTTATAGCCCTTGATGACTTAGAGAAGACCGCTAATGAGCTAGATGGTGTTGAGAAGTTGAAGGCTATTGGATCAAAGTGCCTGACACTTTTCCGGGAGTTTCAAGATTCTATCACAAAAATGCATTGGAAAGCACCTTGCTTTAGTGGTGATGGAGAGTGGGTGATTGGAGGTTCTGCAAGCAAAGGAGAGCACAAGATTTATATATGGGATAGGGCTGGACATCTAGTGAAAATCCTTGAAGGTCCAAAGGAAGCCCTGATTGACTTAGCATGGCATCCTGTGCACCCGGTTGTTGTCTCTGTTTCCTTGACTGGCTTGATTTATATTTGGGCTAAAGATTATACAGAGAACTGGAGTGCATTTGCTCCTGATTTCAAAGAGCTAGAGGAAAATGAGGAGTATGTAGAACGAGAAGATGAATTTGATCTGGTGCCTGAAACTGAAAAGGTGAGAAGGCATTTATCTGGCTGAGCAGAACATTTCTTTACTTCTTTGTTTCTTAAATATATGTATGCTTACAGGTGAAAGAATCAGATGTTAATGAGGATGATGAAGTTGATATAGTGACAGTGGAGAAGAATTCAGATTTTAGTGATTCAGATATGTCCCAAGAGGAATTGTGCTTCTTGCCAGCTATTCCTTCTCCTGATGTTCCTGAGCAGCAAGACAAGTACATAGAAAGTTCATCAAAGTTAGTGGACAGTAACCATTCTGGATCCCCTCTTTCAGATGACGCTGGACCAAATGAACGCACAACAAACCATGCATCAAGTCCACTTGAAGGTAAAATTATTCCTTGTACGTACTTTTATGCGAGTCATACCTTGCAGCTAGGGATGTGATGATTATGGGTTGGGTGTCTAATTCATAACTACCTTGAATTCAACTTTACTAGTAACAAGTATTCAAGCTAGCTGTACTAGTGAAGTTTGGCATCATATTTTTACAAAAAATCTGGCTTCAGAACTCCAATATTGAGTTTAACAGCCTCAATTTCTAACCGACCTTTGTCTTGCACGCAAAATTGTAGTCACAGCAGTACATAGCAAAAGACAAAAAGGGTAGCTATAGCAGTAGTATTCTCACCTATAACCTGGAAAAGTTCAAATTGAAGACCTCCCTGCCCTGCCCCACCTTTTAACTGGTTATGTGAAACGTGAGTGCTTAAATTTACTTTATAAGAAACAAGCTTGAGAGTCCACCCTGCCCTAAATAACATAAAGATTATCATATGAAATATAGTTAGGACCTGAACAGTGAACTTTTTTTTTTCCTGTTCTTTTTCTCCTTTTCTTTCTCCCTCTGAAGGGTTCCCTTTTTGTGTGCTTGGGTCACGCCACCTTCTGTTTGGCGCTTTAACTGATACTTATCAGAAAAATAAAAAAGGAAAAAAGAAAAGAAAAGAGAGGGATTATTAGATCCTTGAAGAAAACCAGAAAGTTGAAGATAATAATCATGCTAACTAATGCACTAATTGAACTGTGATCAGTGATGACATGTTAAAGTGTATATCCAATTGAATTGAATTTTGTGCGTAGGATGGTTGACATGTCTCACATGAGATTTGTGGGTTAAGAAAAAGCATTGCTTGGTGGGTGTTTAATCTTGAAATTAGCAGGCCCATCTGATTTTTCAGGTCATATGCTAGATTTTTCAATTGTCAGAAAGCAATTGCCTTTTTTTTTGTTTTGTTTTTGTTTTTGAGTAATGCTTTATACTATATTTTTATCCCACACAATTATCTCACAATGTTGATGTAGTAGTCCCAACCAACTCTTGATTTTTTTTATTTTTTATTATTATTATTTTTTTAAATAAGGACTGATCTAAGGGTTGGTTGAGACTGTCTCCTCAATATTGTAGGATAGTTGTGTTAAAATACATATCTAGCCCTAATCTAGATACGTTCAAACGGTTGTTCTCAAGATAATGATAACTCTAAAGATAAGATTAGTTGTTCAAATTCAAATACTAGATAACTTATAGTTCAGATTTACTTCACAGTGTAACACTTAGATTAGAACTCTTAGTCTCTTCTCTTATTACATTGTAATCTTCTAGTTCTTTGTAACTACTTCTCTATAAATACAGGAGCCTTAAACCAATATTTGGTAAGGCAGCACAAAGCATAAATACAAGTCTTTAGATTTTATAAGTTGTGATAATAAAATATGGTTTCTAGCATTATTCTTTTTTTTTTTTTTTTAAACAAGAAAGGGGTAAATGATATTTTCCCTCATAAACCATCATCCATGTATCACTTCTAGAAACTTTAACTCAATGTAAGTTAGATCCTATTTTGAAGTTTCGGTGTTGATTTGCCCCTTCGTCCAGATCAACTGTGAAGTTGACGGGAAAATATGTGAAATGACTAAATTGCTCCTTTATGTGAAAAGAGAGTATTAAGCATTGAAAAAAAGAAACTCATCAACCCCATATGTCGATTTTCAACATAAAAGTGGCTTTTTTTTTTTTAATCTAATGTAAAATGGACATGGTTGTCGAGGGCAATGGAGTTATTTCACATGATTTTTGTTTAACTTAACGGTTGATATGGATGAAAGGGGTAAATTTGATGCCAAAACTTCAAAATAGGGTATTAGTTGCATTGAGTTGAAGTTTGTGGGGGGAAAGTGAAATAAGGGTGGTAGTATGTGGGAAGGAAAGTGTCATTTACCAAAAAAGAAAAAAAGACAATTGTGCAAGTACATGTTTGCAAGAGTAAAATCTTTTTAAGCTGGACACTAATCGCATTAAAGGCAAATTTTTTTCCAAAAGGATTTAAGCACCGTATATATATATTTGACAAAAATGGACATAATTTCATATGCTTTGTAAATAAAAAGAACATCTTTCTAATCCCTCCAAGATTTTAATCATGTTCCATTGTTCCCAATGTTCTTTGTTAGATTTCTATAAATGAGGCACTGACTCATGCATTTGTAGATAATTCTGCTGCAGAGGACGCAGTTGCGCGCTTGAAAAGAAAGCGGAAGCCTTCAGAGAAGAGGTTGGAGTTGCAGGCAGAGAAGGTCAGGAAACCCTTGAAATCTTCTGGTAGATTGACAAAAGTTAGAAGTAAATCTGTGATTCATCAGGATAATGGGAATGGTTTTCTTGGGGATGATGTTTCTGATTAGTACGATTAGATTTTAATTTATATAATTTTCCATTTGTACTTCTTAAATCAACTTTTCCTTCTGGACAACTTAGAGGCTTAGTTTTTCATTTTCTATTCTTTTTTTTTTTTCTTGATTTTTTGCTGGCCTGGCAAAATGTGTATTTTTCTTTGGATTCGCGCCCCATTAAATTAACGCATGCCTAAATAGTGTTTCATGCATTACCAAGGCACTAAATCTGTTGGGATTTACCATTGGTAAAACAATGAGTTAAAGAGAATATTGCATTTGCATCTTCTTTACCAAGACTGGAAGTGCAAGGTTGAGCATACTTATAGAGAGGTAAACTGTTGTTGCACTGACTGGCTTGCTGATGCTAGTTTGGCTTATCAACTTGGTTTGGTTTCTGCTCATCTCTCTTTGGTGGAGTTCTATTTTTTTTCTTTGTTTGGTCCCTCTTTCCCTCTCCCCCAATAATCATTAGAACTTCATTGAGACCCAAAACAAAAGGGTGGATTTTCTTATAGTTTTTCCAATGGTCTAGATTTAATTCCAAGTTTTCCAACGGTCCAGATTCAAAGGGTAGATCTTTTGTAGTTTTCTTCTTACAACGCCTAAGCCAATTCCAGTTGCAAACCTATCCAGTAGATACAATGAACACAAGAAATTGGGTCATAAAAGTGATCTTTCTAGTTTTCTTTTGGGTCGTTTTTAAATACATCATGATCTACTTTAATATACAACAGGAGACGTTGAAGGATGATACATTTATCTGAATGTTGGCAAGCTTATTGGTGGTGGCTTGTTATACCTCAAGCTGTCAACAAAATAGAAGGCAATCAGTCAACATATGAACAAACTGAGACCCATACGAGCCAGCAGGCAACTGCTTGCCTTCAGCTATGGCCGAAGCTTGAACAAATATGAATTTGGAAGCAGGCCTAATCTTCTTCACATGGAGAGATATTTCTTTCCAATTATGCCAACCAACCTTGCACCTGCATGCAATACACACTATTATCCTTGTGACAAGAAAGACTTTGGTTAATGGAGAGACTGCAATTGATGATGGAGTTGGACGAAATGGATTGATCGTTTTCAGAGCGTTGGTTTCGATTAAGTTTTTATGAGCTGTCACGATTTGAATGGTCTTCTCCAGCAAGGGCTTTGCCTGATTGGTCTCAAATTTCCGATCTTCTTCTCCTTTTTTTTTTTTTTTTTTTTGTTCGATCTGAAATTTAACATTTTATTATTTGGGAATTCGATGTAATATTATTCTTGATCGGAAAATGGCCGGGGTACTACAGTTTTTTCTACAACCTCCTTACAAATTGAGGTGCCGGTTTATAATTGGTAAAATAATTAAAGCGTATGGTTGGCAAATCAATTACTAATTGATTAAATTGATAAATTAGATTTTTTTGCTTAATCACACTCCAATAAAACTAGGTTGATGTGGCAGTATCTATTAGCACTTACATTTTTTTCTTTTTTAATAGAGATTAATCCAATGGTTTTTAATAGAGGTTGATCCAAAATGAGGTACATGTTTTTTCAAATCAATCATTGAATTTACGGGATCCATGTCAAAAAGGATGGATCACGAATAGATAGCATAATGATGTATACCATATTGTCTTTGATAAAAGCTAGCGGTGAGACCAAAGCACTGATCAGCAGCTGATAGCTTGTCTTGGGATTATCCTCCTGCCAACTCTTCATAAAAGGTTGTCTTAGGTTCCTAATTCAACAAGAACTGGGCATATAACATGGTGCGAGCGATTGCTCTTCCTCTTGCTATTGGGGTTTCATTCCTGGTTCTTCCAGCCTTGGTGTGTGCTGCAGAAGAATATATATATGTTGTTGGAGATGAAGAAGGCTGGAATTCTGACGTCGATTAATATGCATGGTCTGATGGCAAGAAATTTTATGTTGGAGACATATTAGGTAATTATTCCTAGTAATCATGGACTTTAAACATATATAATTCTTCAAAACTTGATTTTCTGCACGTACTTTAACCAGCAACTACTGGATCTTTACAAAATTACAAGAGATGACCATCATCAACATGGTGCATATCTCTGTGTCACCAAGTAATGGAACCCCCCCCCCCCCCTCTTTTTATTTATTTATTTATTTTTAAATTTTGGGTCATCTCTAACATGGTGCATATCGATCTCTGTGTCACCAAGTAATGGACCATTTTTATTTATTTATTTATTTTTAATTTTTAAAGAAAAGAAAAAATTTTGTGTTCCTCGTTTTAGGATTAGAATTTCTAACAGTTTGCTCTCCCAATTGCTAGCAATTTGCCAACATACACATTATATAGAACTTATTTGTCCAAATAAATTTTAGGCTGCTCGGCTACTTACTCGGACAGATGAGTCCTATGCAACAAATTACTGAAGATCCTTATCCCTCATTTCAACAATTTTTTTTTTTTTTTTTTTTTTTTTTTTTTTTTTTCATTATGAATATGCATAGAAAGAAAGAAAAAAAGAAAATGAGATCTTTTCGAATAAAACTAATCATTTTATAATTAGGGTTTTTTTTTTTTGGTGAGATACTTGCATTTTATAGTTAGTTAATTAGGTTAAGGTTTTACTGGCTAAAGTGCATGAAAGCATTCCATTTTGTCCATGCTTTGGTTGTTGTTGTCTCATCAGTGACCTCAACCCTCCCTAGGGTACTCTTCCCCTTCTTTCTCCTGTGTTGTTTCTCTCTGTTCTTTTCTGGTTTTTCCTCTATGTTGTTTGTGTTTTTCTCTTTCGCTGTACCATTTTGCTCAGGCAAAAAAGAAGTTAGCTTAAGGTTATGAAGGAATTTGAACTTGAGTGATTGAGTGAAGAGATAAGTGATACACTTCACACACATTTATCATACATAAGCAATTGGTGACGTGATGTGCATTAAATGGTTTCTTATCCCAATCACTTACAAAAACAAAAAGAAAGGCCCACTTAAAACACGTCATGTCTATTGGTGTGACATGAGCGTAAAGAGTAGCATTTCTTGAGGGAATGCCGTTTGTAATAATGAATCCAAGTAATGGAAAATAAATCTAGGTTCAGTTTGTTTGGAAGTAAAATATTTTCTGAAAAATATTTTTTGTATTTTTCGGTATTTGGTGTAACCGAAAATGATGGTCAACGAAAATCATTTTCAGTTTGACCGAAAAAGCCCTTTTAATTTTTGAAAAATGATTTAGTTTTTAAAACCATAAATCATTTTCTAAATTTCAACTTCTCATATCTTTCACGCATGTTTGTGGGAATTCGCCATTGCTGACCATTGAAGTTTGTTGGTAGCCTGAATTTGTCGCCGAAGGTCCCCAAATTTCGGGATTTGGTCGTTGGAATCCAATGGCATTGGTCGGATTCCGGTTAGTGTAGCCGGAATCTAGCACAGTTGCTAGATTCCGGCGGCACTGTTTTACCGGATTCCAACTACTATTATTGGAATTTTGTCGCCAGTCATTTTTTGGTGTCAAAATATTTTCATGAAAATCATAAAAATGATTTCGCTAAATATATTTTCTGACAAAAAACCATTTTACGTTGAAACAAACGGGATACTAGGCAACAAATAAAACAAGAAATTAAGCACTTTTAGTTTACTCCAAAGCACTTGTAGAATTTTTACATCTTTGCTTATATTTTCGCCAGTTTTCAACTACGCTCAGGATGAGCACAATGTCATCGTAGTCAATGCTACCGGATATGATAACTGCCTTGCCTCTCCAAACAGGGGACAGCCTTCTACAGTGGCAATGACAAGATAACCTTGACCACTCCAGGGAACAAATATTACATATGTCCATGGCATTGCGATTACTCGGACCAAAAGTTGATGATCGGAGTCTTGAGGAAGGGGTTGCCGACCGGCACACCCGAATCTTCACCTGCATCACCGCCACCATCTAAAGCAAATAAAACCTTATCGGAAACCTTGGTGGAGATGGTGACTTCCTTACTAGTTTACATGTGTTGGAAACTAGCTGGTTATATACTATACCCTCCCTCGTCCTACTATACTGATGTATCAGTGTCCATTGGTATAAATTAGCCTAGTGAGATGAGATGGATATGAGTGTATTAAGTAATGTTATACACTACATTTTTATGTCACAACTATCTCACAATGCTAACGTGACAGTCTTTGTTAAAAAATAAAAAAATTTAAGAATTAGTTGGTACTGCTATGTCAACGTTGTGATATAGTTGTATGATAAAAAGTTAGTTTCTAATATTACTCATAATAATAGAAAAAGTAACAGATTAATATCGGTCCAAAACCGAAAAGCTTAAGATGGAAATTCTAAACATGCAATTTTCATGAATGGTCACTACAAAAATTACTGCATTTTGACGCGTGTCTACAGTACCTATTACTGTAGACACGCGTCAAATTTGACACGTGTCTAGGAGACACGTGTCAAACTGTGACACAGTAACATTTGGGGACGTGTATGAAAAATACGTGTCAAAATTGGACACGCGTATGACGTACACGTGTCCAATTGGACGCGTGTATTCAATACACGTGTCCAATTGGACACGCGTATTAAATACTCGTGTCCAAATGGACACGTGTAATAATACACGTGTCTATTTTGACGCGTGTATAACATACACGTGTCCAATTGGACGCGTGTATTATTACACGCGTCCAATTGGACACGTGTATGTTATACGCGTGTCCAATTGTTGATGTATTACAATTTGACACGTGTCTCCTAGACACGTGTCAAACAGTTAATGTTTCCCCAAAAATAAAATATATAAAAAAAAAATAAAAATTTGCTGTGTTAATTTTTTGGAAAAAAAAAAATAAAGAAAAATCTTATTAACCATACAAATCTGTGAAAATACGGTGTACATAACTTTATACACATAAAATTAGGTTTGAAGACTATATGCTATATGTAAATTCTATGCTTAGAATTTATAATTTTTAGGCTCATTATTTATATATATATAGTACACTAATAAGTATGTAAACCATAATATATATAGTATATACAATTAGGGTTAGAGTTTATCGATATATATATAGAGTATATACGATTAGGAATAGGGTTTATAGGTATATATAATATATACACTTAGGACTTTGGGTTATATAAATATATATATATATATATATATATATATTTAAAATTGTACAATAATGACACGTGAAAAATATGTTGAAATTATTATTCATAAAATGTAAATATAGTATATACACTTAAACTTAGGATTTATAGCTATATATAGTATATATACTTTGGGTTAGGGTTTATCGATATATATATATATAGTATATACACATAGGGTTAGGGTTAGGGTTTATAGCTATATATAGTATATATGCTTAGGGTTAGGGTTTATCGCTATATATAGCATATACACTTAGGGTTAGGGTTTTAGGGTGTATAGGTATATATAATATATACACTTAAAGCAATAATTTATAATTTAATTGATTTTACATTTTATGAATAATAATGTCAATATATTTTTCACGTGTCATTATTGTACACTTTTAAATATATATATATATATATATATATAGTATATTTAAAATTGTACGATAATGACACGTGAAAAATATGTTGAAATTATTATTCATAAAATGTAAATATAGTATATACACTTAAACTTAGGATTTATAGCTATATATAGTATATATACTTTGGGTTAGGGTTTATCGATATATATATATAGTATATACACATAGGGTTAGGGTTAGAGTTTATAGCTATATATAGTATATATGCTTAGGGTTAGGGTTTATCGCTATATATAGCATATACACTTAGGGTTAGGGTTTTAGGGCGTATAGGTATATATAATATATACACTTAAAGCAATAATTTATAATTTAATTGATTTTACATTTTATGAATAATAATGTCAATATATTTTTCACGTGTCATTATTGTACACTTTTAAATATATATATATATATATATATATATATATATATATAGTATATTTAAAATTGTACGATAATGACACGTGAAAAATATGTTGAAATTATTATTCATAAAATGTAAATATAGTATATACACTTAAACTTAGGATTTATAGCTATATATAGTATATATACTTTGGGTTAGGGTTTATCGATATATATATATAGTATATACACATAGGGTTATATATGGTTAGGGTTTATAGCTATATATAGTATATATGCTTAGGGTTAGGGTTTATCGCTATATATAGCATATACACTTAGGGTTAGGGTTTTAGGGTGTATAGGTATATATAATATATACACTTAAAGCAATAATTTATAATTTAATTGATTTTACATTTTATGAATAATAATGTCAATATATTTTTCACGTGTCATTATTGTACACTTTTAAATATATATATATATATATATATATATATATATATATATATATATATATATATATATATATATATATATATATATATATATATATATATATATATATATATATATATATATATATATATATATATAGTATATTTAAAATTGTACGATAATGACACGTGAAAAATATGTTGAAATTATTATTCATAAAATGTAAATATAGTATATACACTTAAACTTAGGATTTATAGCTATATATAGTATATATACTTTGGGTTAGGGTTTATCGATATATATATATAGTATATACACATAGGGTTAGGGTTAGGGTTTATAACTATATATAGTATATATGCTTAGGGTTAGGGTTTATCGCTATATATATCATATACACTTAGGGTTAGGGTTTTAGGGTGTATAGGTATATATAATACCTATACACTTAAAACAATTTTATATATCTTAATTGTTTCATATTTGTTTGTTTCATATATGTTTGTATATATATATAAAATGTATACATATATAAAATGGCATTTGACGGAATATATGTTTGTTTCATATATTCGTCAAATTGTTTCATATATAAAATATTAAATTTTATATAAAATGTATATAATTTAATTGATTTTACATTTTATGAATAATTATGTCAATATATTTTTCATGTGTCATTATTGTACACTTTTAAATATATATAGAGTTCAATATATAGTACATTTACTTAGGGTTTAGTTTTATATATATATATATATATATATATATATATATATATATATATATATATATATATATATATATATATATATATATATATATATATATATATATATAGTCTAGCACTTAGGGTTAGAGTTTAATTTTATGGTTAGGTTTTAATTTCTATTTTTTATTTTTTATGGTTTTATGTTTTAGTATATATACTAAGTGTCCATTTTCAAATTAATAGTTTACAGTTTAGGGTTTAGGACTGCATGGGTTGCATGGGTTTGTATTTGTATTTAGTTGAATAAATTATATATATATATTTATTTGCATATTATTTTATATAATATTATATTAATATTTACTAATATTTTATATAATATAATATTATAATATCTACAATTTGAGACGTGTATTCAAATACACGTCTCAAATTGGACACGTGTACTCTGTACACGTGTCCAATTGTACAGAAAAGTCTGGCGCGCGGGACTTCTCCCGCGCGCCACCTGGCCAAACAAAACAAATTAAATTTAAATTTTAAAATTATAATTTAATTTATATAATAATTTATATATATATATATATATATATATATATATATATATATATATATATATATATATATATATATATATTATATAGAAATGGGTAGCTTCCTCTGGAAGCTACCCATTTCTCTCACAAGCGCTCTCTCTCTCTCACTCTCTCTCTCTCTCTCTTTCTCCCCCGGACGTCGAGCTCGATCAGCCGGCCGGCGTGGTCACCGTCGGCCGACGAGCTTCTCTCTCTCACCGACTCTCTCTCTCTCTCTCTCTCTCTCGCTCTCTCTCACCGAGCTTCTCTCTCTCACCGACTCTCTCTCTCTCTCTCACCGACTCTCTCTCTCTCTCTCTCTCTCTCTCTCTCTCTCTCTCCACCGGAACTACTCTCCGGCAGCTCCTTCTCCGGCAGCTCAGGTATTTCCCTCGCAGCTCATTTGCTCTCTGTACGTGTATACCGGTTTCTATATATATATATGGATCATATATGTTTGTTTCATATTTGTTTGTTTCATATATGTTTGTTTTGAAACGAATTATATATCTTTTATTCCAAATATATATATTTGGTCCTATTTTTTGCTTTCAATTGTTATATTGTTGTGCATGTACATTTTTTGTAAGAGCCATTAATTTTGTTGCCTCTTGTTTGATATGAATCAATCAAAAATTTTGGTATTAGATGGCATTCATTTTCATCTATAATGGTTACTAGGTGAAATTACATAATGAATCTAGTCTCTGTAATTTTACATTCTGCATAGAGGTGCTGGTTGATTATATGAGTAGACAAATGTAGAATTTGTGTGAATCTTTTTATTAGTGGAATTGTTGATATGGCAGAAACATCTAGTCTTTAAAATTTAATTTTATCTCGTGGGAGAGTAAAGCATATTTATATATAGCATTTTTATATTTTTTTGCTAACATCGATTTTTTTGGTTCATTTTGTTCCTCCAAATATGCAGATATATACCTGCATAATTTGTCCATAGACCCAATTTGGCAGTGAGTATAATTTCCCTCATTGTTTGTATTTAATTTTTTTGTTCATGTTCTGCATATTTTTCAGTTTGTCCGGCCGAGTATTATTCTTGTGTTGAAATTTTTTTTGGTCTGAAATTTTATTGCAGTGTTATACTTGTGTTGATATTTTTTTTGGTCTGAAATTTTATTGCAGTGTTATACTTGTGTTGATATTTTTTTTGGTCTGAAATTGTTTTTGCTTTTTTTGTAATGGACTCCTGCATTTGGTTTTGGTGTTTTTTCCTAATATATATATATATATTTGGTTAGTTTTTTTTGATTAAATTTTTGTGTACATATTGGTATTTTTTTGTGTCATTTAGGGTTTTATTTATTATAATTTTTTTTTTTAATGAAGCTTTGTACTTTTACACTATGTTGTTGTGTTTATTTTGTTTTTAATTTTTTTGTTTTAAATGTTGATTTGAGAGGTTTTATATATATTTGTAATGTGTAATGTGTTATTATGAATTCATGATTTTTTTTTGTTCGTGGAAAAAAAATCAAACAATATCGCATATTAGTTTAACGTTTTAAACCAACGATGACACTTTTGAAAACGATAAACGGAAACAAAAAAAAAATTATAAAAAATAAACAAACCATTGGTTTGCATATGGAAGAAAAACAATTAAATTGACCGTCTACTTTTTAATAAAAACCCAAACTGTAACCCTAAACTTAAAATCTGATAACCGTAAAACCAACAGAAACCCTCAACAAAAAAAAAACCCCTACAGTTTCTAAAAAGAAAAAACCCTAACCCTAAACCCTTTAAAAAAAAAAAAAAAACCCTACACTTTCTAAAAATAAAATACCCTAACCCTAACCCTAAACACTTTACCCAAAAAAAAAAACACAATCATACACTTTCTAAAAATAAAAACTCTAACCCTAATCCTAAACACTTTACCAAAAAAAAAAAAAACAAATCCTACACTTTCTTCAAAAAAATACCCTAACCCTAACCCTAAACTCTTTACCCCAAAAAAATTAAAATCATAGACTTTCTAAAAATAAAATACCCTAACCCTAACCCTAAACACTTTACCCAAAAAAAAAAAACAATCATACACTTTCTAAAAATAAAAACTCTAACCCTAATCCTAAACACTTTACCCAAAAAAAAAAAAAAAAAAATCCTACACTTTCTTCAAAAAAATACCCTAACCCTAACTCTAAACTCTTTACCCCAAAAAAATTAAAATCATAGACTTTCTAAAAATAAATACCCTAACCCTAACCCTAAACACTTTACCCAAAAGAAATAAATAACACTAAACCCTTAAAAAAAAAATAAAACCTAAAACCTAAAACCCTAAACCCTAACAAACCCTAAACCCTAACAAACCCTAAACCCTAAACCCTTAAAAAAAGAAATTACCTAAAACCCTAAACCCTAATCGCTTAAAATAAAAAAACCTAAAACCCTAAACCCTAACCCTAGACCCTAATAAACCTTAACCCTAAACCCTAAACCCTAACAAACCCTAAACCCTTAATTCTTTAAAAAAAAAAAAAAAAAACCTAAAACCCTAAACCTTAAACCCTAATCGCTTAAAAAAAAAAAACCTAAAACCCTAAACCCTAACTCTAGACCCTAACAAACCTAAACCCTAAACCCTAAACCCTAACAAACCCTAAACCCTAAACTCTTAACCCTAAATCCTAAAAATCAATCCTACACTTTCTAAAAAAAAAACCCTAACACTAAAAACAAAAATCCTAACCTTAAACCCTAAACCCTAAAAAAAAAAAAAAATAAACCCTAACCCTAAACCATAACAAACCCTAAACCCTAAACCCTAAACCCTTAAAAAAAAAAATAAAAAACCTAAAACCCTAAACCCTATTCGCTTAAAAAGAAAAACACCTAAAACCCTAAACCCTAACCCTAGACCCTAACAAACCCTAACCCTAAACCCTAAACCCTTAACTCTTAAAAAAAAAAAAACCTAAAACCCTAAACTCTAAACCCTAAACCCCATTTTGCCTGACATGCACAATTTTTTTACAAGTTTATACTGTAATACGTATGATTTGTCTCGGTCTCTTAACCCTATACAGAGACATATGGACAAGTCTTGGATGTCAGCACCTAGGGGTACGACACAGTATAACGACGGGTGTAGGGCGTTTGTGGCATTTGCCATTAGTAACTGTACGGCGGTCGATGGCAAAATTTACTGTCCATGCAAGTATTGTCGAAATAACCAGCGTCACAATCCAGATTACGTTCTTGCCCACCTGACTGGAGGTAGGGGGATGAATCCGGGATACAATTTGTGGTATATGCACGGTGAGACTACGATTGGGTCTACTATTCCTGGTCAGTGTTCGAGTTATCACAGTGGAACAGAGACCGTTGATTGTAGCACTGAACATGGTGAAGTCACAGAACATGGGGGTGTCGCCGGGGAACAGGATGATAACATGCACGCCATGTTGCGTGACGCCTTCGGCGTGCACGATGTTCCTGAAGCCGTCAGTACTCTTCCGCAACAAGTTGATGAAGATACCTCAAGCGGGGACGCATTGAAGTACCAAGAGCTGTTAAAGACTGCTGAGAAGCCCCTTCACCCTGGTACAAAGCATAGTAAATTGAGTGCTACTGTACACATGTACAACTTGAAGTGCGTTGGAGGTATTAGTAACAAGATTTTTTCAGACATTCTTGAATTCATCAATCAGTTGTTGCCTCCTTGCGATGAGGCATTGCCAGATAACACGTATGAGGCAAAAAAGTTCCTAAGTGGCATGGGTCTGGGGTATGAGAAGATTCCGGCGTGCCGTAATGACTGTATGTTATTCTGGAAAGACAATAAAGAATTAGATTCATGTACCGTATGTGGAGAGTCTAAGTGGAGGGCTGATACACATGTAGATGATGATGGTGAGATCATATCAGCGAGAAAAAAACGCCCGGTGAAGATCTTGAGGTGGTTTCCACTCATCCCACGGTTGCAGAGGTTATTCATGTCTGAGCATACTGCGCCCCATATGAGATGGCATGCAGAAGGCCGCACTAGGGATGGCGTTTTGAGGCACCCGGCCGACGGTGAGGCATGGAGATCGTTTGACATTTTACATCCAGATTTTATGGCAGATAGTAGGAACGTCCGGCTTGGTTTGACAGCAGATGAATTTAATCCATTTGGGAACATGAGCACATCCCACAGCACATGGCCCGTAATGCTAGTGCCGTACAATTTGCCACCGTGGATGTGCATGAAACAGTCGTCCTTCATCTTGTCCCTGGTTATCCCTGGACCGAGCTCACCAGGTATGGATATTGATGTTTACCTTCAGCCATTGATTGATGAGTTGCTGGAACTGTGGAATGTAGGGGTACGGACATTCGATGCTTCAAAGGAGGAAAATTTTATTATGCGATCCCAGTTGATGTGGACAATAAACGACTTGCCAGCGTATGCAGATTTATCTGGTTGGCCTAACAGGGGTGCGAAGGCATGCCCTTGCTGTATGCAATCGACACGTTCTGTACGCTTAAAGAACGGATGCAAATTTTGCTATATGGGGCACAGGAGATACCTGCCATCTGAACATCTGTGGCGGCTGAACAGGAGAACATTTGACGGTACTGAAGAATTTGACAGCGCGCCGATTGTGCCATGCGGAGACGAGATCCTCCAACAGTTGGACGGAGTTGCGTTTGGGGATGAGACCGCGGGTAAGAAGAAGAAACGGAAGAAGCGGAAGAAGGGTGCAGGGAGTTCCGATGTTATATGGAAGAAGAAAAGTATATTTTTTAGATTGCCGTATTGGAAAGACAATTTACTTCGGCACAATCTTGACGTTATGCACATAGAGAAAAATGTCATGGACAATATACTTGGCACTATTTTGGATATAAAAGGGAAAACGAAGGACAACTTGGCAGCTCGGCTGGACTTGCAGGAAATGGGGTTGAGACCTAAGTTGCACCCGTTCACGGCCGCCAATGGTAAGACGTATATTCCCGCTGCCTGTCACACCATGTCTAGAGAGGACAAAGAAGATTTTCTGAAGGTTCTTCGAAATGTGAGGGTCCCGGACGGATACGCCTCGAACATTTCACGATGTGTTCGGCTCAAGGACCGTACAATTTCCGGCTTGAAGAGCCATGATAGCCACATACTGATGCAACAGCTTCTCCCAATTGCACTGCGTAAGTCTTTGCCTGATAAAGTTGTTAGACCTCTTGTGGAGATTTCTGCATTTTTTAGAGGCATATGCTCAACAAAGCTATCACAAGAAGATATGGACCGACTGCAGGGTGACGTCTGTATCACTTTGTGCAAGCTAGAACAGATATTCCCTCCAGGGTTTTTTACCAGCATGGTTCACTTGGTCGTGCATCTTGTGCGCGAGTGTAGACTCGGCGGACCCGTGCAGTATAGATGGATGTACCCGGCAGAGAGGTAAATTTCGGCATAATATGTAAATATATAAATTGATTTAAATTATATATTTAATTGACGACAATTAAATTGTCGTGTATGTGTGTACACCAGGAGTCTGGGAAATTTCAAGTCTACTGTGCGCAATAAAGCGGCTCCTGAGGGGTGCATTGCGGAGGGGTACATAGCGACCGAGCTGGTAACGTTCTGTTCAAGGTATCTGAATGACGCACCAACATTCCACAACAGACCTCAGAGGAATCCTGAGGGATCCAAGGGGGCGGGCACGCGTGTTACCTTGAACCGGTTGACGATGCACCAGATTCATCGTTATATTGTGTTCAACTCTGAAGAGTTTCACAATTTGCGGACGTAAGTAGTGTTTACATATTTAACAGAATTGAAATAACGCAATTAATAACAATTAATACATACTTGTATACGCTGAATGTAGGATGCACAAAGACGCGCTTAGGCGATCATGCACTAGAGGTCGCATTACGGAGGCTCTTATTGAAGCACAACATCATGAGCAGTTCTGCGAATGGTACCGTGCATATGTAAGGAAATAGTTGTAATTTTGAAATTGGTTAAATTTATTCGGGTTCAATATAAGTACCCAATGTGATGTTTAATATTTGTAATTATAACATAGGTCGATGGCCTTGACGATCAACGTAGGGAGGAATTGGGCCACAACTTGGTTATGTGTTGTAGAGGGCTGAAGGAGACAGCGGTCAAGTACAACAGGTACGTCGTAAATGGGAAATTGTTTCGCACCCTTGCCCATGATGTGGGAAGAAGGACTCAGAACAGCGGCGTATGTGTTCCTACCGTTGAAGGCGAAACGTACTACGGGCAGTTAACCGATATAGTTGAGGTCGAGTACTATGACAGGACTACGTACGTCCTATTTAAGTGCAATTGGGCAGATCCCACGATGGACAGAGGATTCACAATAGACGAGTATGACGTAGTGTTTGTCAACTTCAATCACCTCGTCCATAGGGGAGAACTGATTCAGGACGAGCCGTACGTGCTTACATCTCAGGTGGATCAAGTATTCTACGTCGAAGATGGAAGGAACCCAAATTGGGTTTGTGCGGTTAGGACCAAACCGCGCAACGTGTACGACGTTGGCCAAGGGGATGGGAGTAATGAGGATGGTACAACCTACCATGAGTGCGTACCGCTCGTACTAGCCACTGATGACCTACCCGATACGAATGATGAATTCGAGTACGACAGGCCCGACATTGATCCGATTGAAGCTCCCATGATACAATGATTGATGTATTTGTTGTGAGTATAATTAGCTTGAACTCAACACACTTGACTGATATATATATTGTTTGTACAATTCGCTTGAACTCAATACGAATTTTTATTATTTGCATAAATTTCGTTGTATAATTTGCATATTCATTAAAAATATATTAAAAAAAATATTCTAATTAATTTGTCTACATTTGTTCGCAGGTATTGATGGACCAGAGACCCCCTCCTTATGCATATCGGGGACCTTGCCCACCCGTGCTCCCCATGACCACGCCCACTGATTCGACGGCATTATATACTGCAGCGTGGCCACACCACCCAGACGGGGCTTATAGACCATTGTTGCCGGGTACGGTGGCCGTTCCGACTTCAGATCACGGGCAGACCAGCACAGCTGGACCTTGCAGCTCTCCATTGTCGGAGCCGCCGACATTATCTCAGCTAGGGTTCACCCAACCGGGTAACGCCTATCGATGGTGGGTGAACCAGGGGGGTTATGTGCCGTACTCCCCGTTTACGTATAGTGTACTGACGTGTAACCCTGATAGTGAGACGCAGGATTGTAGATTTTCACTGTCACAGACCGGGGAGATGCAGATGCCGGCTGTGGGGTTGGGACAGATACCGGCACAGGCGGCGATGCAGGGCCAGATTATGGGGGCGAGACAGATGCCAGCATCGGGGGCGAGTCAGGGCCCGAGGCATGTAGAGAGCCAGATGCCTTTACCTGGTGAGAGCCAGATGCCACTTCCCGGTGAGAGCCAGATGCCAGATGTGGGGGGGAGCCAGAGTACCCATGACGAGGACGTTGCGATGTTGGGTACCGATCAGTTGGCCCCCGATAGCCCCCAGGGTATGGGCTCAGATGATGATGAGCAGCCTCCACCAGACGGAGAGGTTGGCGAGGAGGTTGCAGGCGACCCAGCGACCCAGCACATAGGGATTGAGCAGATTCGGTTGATGGGTAAGTACATATTTAGACATCCTTAGAACTTATATTATGTTACCAAAATAGTTTTTTGGGTTTAGAAAAAAATAACTACTTGATTACAATTTGTTTATATATATTTAGTGTTAACCAATTTAATGTTGAATATATTTTTCATTAGGGTACAACCCAGACGGGACCATTTATTATGAGGTGATTGACGACCCAGCGAGAAACTGGGTGCTCCCGAGGGGGAAGAAGGTTGTATTGCAGTACAATGCTGCTATACAACCTGTAGGACGAGCCTGCAATCGTTTTCGGCGGGCAGGGGGCAAGATGCTCAGGAGTGGGTCCTACATACACATGCGGGACGAATGGGCGAAGGTACCTAGGCAGATTAAGCAGACAATGTGGAACGCGCTGATGGTATGTTTATGAATATAACTTAATTATTTATTTGAATTAAATTTGAGATCCATGTTTTCCTTGAAGTTTTAAAACCTATAATGCTTTGATTGAATGTGCAGGAGGAGTTCTATCTACCTGTATCAGTAGACGCGCGCAGGGCACAACAGGAGGCGTTGAATGATATTGGCCGTAAGCACCGTTCGTGGAAGTCGAGGTTCAAAACCAAACTATGTATTGTAGACGGTGACACGCCCGAGAGTATCCGTGCGAGAATGCCGGATAAATTTTTTGACCAGTATGATGCAGCAGATGTAGAGTTCCTGCTGAGAGATTGGTGCAGGGAGCATAAAATCGTATGTAGGCCAAAAAAATGTCAACTATTTTTTAATAACAGTTCATTTAATTTTAGTTTTAATATAAGTGTGTCAATTGTTACATATTTATTTTCATGTTCAATGCGTAGGCAACCTTTGAACGGATGAAGAGGCTGCGGGAGCGGAATGACCTTCCCCATTGTGCGGGATCTAAAAGTTATGCCAGATTTAATCACGAGGAGGTAATTAAATATATATGTTTATGTTTTTAATATTTGTTGGTCATTGTTTATATTTTTCTTTATACTATTTTTATCGTTATCTGTTTGTTATATATGTCAACTGCATGACGACAGACATGTACATCTGGCACGCCCCCCACTCGCGCCGCGTCGTTCGTGAAGACCCACACAAGGAAGGACGGCACTTTCGTGAACGACCGTACACGGGTCTTATGCGTATGCTACTGATTTAATTTACTAATATTTTTAAATTATGTCTGATATGTCATTATTCAATATATGACTTTTTCATGTTGACGACGTACAGGAGAGGATGACGCAGAGTTTATCCAGTGATCCAGCCGCCACGCAAAGCGTCTCCGCAGACACGGTGCGTTGGGCACCGAACGACGCTTACGAACAGGCGATTGGGAGGCCTGAGTATGCAGGGAGGGTTCGGCAGGTTGGGCCGAACGTCACACCTGTTCGAGGGACATGTTTCTCATATAGGCCTCGGTCACAGGGGGGACCATCTCAGGGGACGTCTCGGGATTGGACCGAACAGTCTCGGAAGATGGAAGAGATGCAAGCGGAGCTACATGCTGAGCGAGCGAGGAATGACCGGTTGGAGCAGCGCGTGCAACAGTTCGACGGCATAGAGCAGCGCTTGCGACAGATGGAGGTCTTCATGTCCTCCATGGGAGTACCAGCACCATGTGTTGGTAATCAGTCTTCTCCTGCACACGTAGGTAGTACGTCGTCCGTTGGTAGTGCATCTGCAGGTATGATTTATATTGTGTATAGGACAAAATTAATTTCAATTTGTTTTCATTACCTCTTTAATTTTGCAAGTAATATTATATACTTTAATTGTCTATATTATTTGCAGGTAATTCGACAACGGTTGGTACGTTGTCGCCTGTTGGACGACAGCTGAGCCAGCACTCCACTGTCGCTACACCTTCGCCCGCTACACCATTCATTGCGCAGCAATCGCCGGTGGGCGAGAACACGCCTGGGACGGTACCTCGTGATTCGCAGGGATGCCCTTGAGATTTGTAGATATTTTGTGTAATTATTTTTTGTTGGTAAATATTTGCTTGTTAACGAATATGTTATAGTCTATTGGTTTGTGTAATATGATTTCGTGTTGTTTTTGGGTAAAATAAATATTGCGTTATTTGTGGTCGGAAATTACAAAACTTGAAAAATTCGAAAACATTTTTAATTTACCCAAATAAATTTTAAAAAACAATAACAAAATTATTTTTAAAAAAAAAAACCCAAATTCAGTTTTTTATTTAATTAAAATTAAAATTTAATTATTTAATTGTGTTTTTAATTAAATTAAAAATACAATTAAATAATTAAATTTAAATTTTATTTAAATAAAAAACTGAATTTGGATTTTTTTTTTTTTTTTAAATACAAATTTGACACGTGTATTACAATACACGTGTCAAAGAAATTTGACACGAGTATTGAAATACACGTGTCAAATTTGACACGTGTACTCCAATACTCGTGTCAAACTGCTTTGACACGTGTATTGTAATACACGTGTCAAATTTGACACGTGTACTCCAATACACGTGTCAAAGCAATTTGACACGAGTATTGGAGTACACGTGTCAAATTTGACACGTGTATTTCAATACTCGTGTCAAATTGTGCAGTTCGCAACATGCACGTTTGACACGCGTATAACGCGTGTCAAATTGCACGTGTCTAACTGTTTGACACGTGTACGACACTGTACACGTGTCAAACTGCACGTGTCAAACTGCATGTATTTTTGTAGTGGGTGTATGATTGGATAGCCTAATTGATTATGAACAAAGTTTTCCTTTAATGTGTCCAAAATGCATGTAATTTTTCATATTATTTTTAATTTTCGCATGTCAGTTAAAATCTTCTAACCTAATTTAAAAGAAAACTTTATCCCCATTCAATATTGCATAGATAAACTCTGCTTGTGCTAGAAGCCTAGAATAAGGATTTTCAGGTTTTTTGTTTTTTCCTTAAAAGACAGGACCTACTTCATCCTTAAATAGGTTGGTGTTTCTCTTAAAATCAGAGGTAATATTAATAAAGTCTCTTTTGCTCGTGCATATCCTCTTAACGTTAGTTGCTATGATCATGTCTTCTGTTTTCACAGCGAGCAACATTCTTGCAAATTAATCCATAGAGGTGACCATGTAATTTAAAAACAACCTAATTAATTAGAAAAAAAATTAAAAACAACCTTAAATTTCAAATTCATGCAGCCAACAATAATAAAGTGCAGAAATTATGTGTAGCATCTTGGGTCATTTTGCTATTAACATGCAACTAATTGATCCTAATTAAAGTCTTACACAATATCCAAACCAACAATGCACTTATCTTTTGTTCGGGTTTGTTAGAATATTAATTAAAATGATTAAATTTATAGAGTTCGTTTGAAAAAACTTAATAGATGTTTTTTTTTTTTTTTTGGTTGTAATGTGATATAATGGTAAAAGTAGTTTTGAGCGCTTTGTATTTTAAGTTTTTTATTAATGTTTTTGCTTTTTTGCTAAACAAGCCCATAATTTTTTTATTTTTTATTTTTATCCAGCTTAACTTTTTGGGATGATTGGTTATTATTCAATATGGTATCAAATCAAGAGCTCATTAGTTCAAATCTTGTAATTCATCTCCCATTTTAACTTTAAAACTTGTGGGATATTAGAGAATATATTTCTTATATTAAAAGAAAATATATTAAAATGATACTGTACGTTACTTATATTTTATAGGATTGATTGTAATCGGGTTTGATGATATTTATCTATCTCAATTCTCTTAAAAATAAGAGTCTTCTGTATTGTAAAATGATCAAAGAATAAAAGCAAAAGATATCATTTTGAACTTTATTATATAAATGTAGGTTATAAACCAAATTACATAAAATTTTTGTCTCTTATTTTCTTTTATTCCGCATTATGTTTTCTTTCGTGGGATAAATGATTGTACTGAGAACAAGAAACATGGAGGAGCATATATAACACAATTAGAGACAGAACATGCATGTCAAAGCATTAGTGTGTGTATATATTATACATAGATATATCATATATAATTTATAAAATTACAGAAATTCAATGCTTTTGTTAACACAAGAGAATGACTCTTACTTTTGGAACTAGTTTTCATCTATTCCAGATCGAGGAGCTATGGCGGTAGGAGAGATAAACTCCAACTCCAAGTGCCACAATCACCAGAACTGCTACACCAACATTTACCAGTGTCTGCCTCTCTTCCTCATTCAGGCTCCTGCTTCTTAGATCCTTCACTTTCTCCTTAGCAGACTCCATTGCAGTCTTCATTCCCTTTCCTTTCTCAGCAATAAAGTCCTCTGTAGATCTCTCTTTCTTCTCCATTTCAGCCATTGCTGACTCTGCGATATTCTGTACACTTTCCTTTCCCTTAACCATATTCCTTTCCATCAAATTCTCAGCCTTCCCAATTTCCTTCATCAATGCATCCTTCTTTTCGATGGACTTTTGATCAATATTGTTCATTTGCTTTTGTGTGTCTGTTGTTGAAGCAGCTTTTGGAGGAATTGCATCTTCACCCTTTTGGGCTTTAGGCTCGATGGTGGCTTTCTGAGGGATCAGAGACTGACCAGTCTTACTTTCTTCTACAGCGGTTGAACGAATGTCTTCTACAACCTTCTGCACCTGTTAAAATATTGATTAAATGATTAAATTTACTATTTTTTTTTATCAGTTTAACCATTTGGAATAAGTAGTAATTTAGAGTATATTTGGATTTGTGTTGGAAAATAGAACTTTTATAGTTAAAAAGAGTTTTTGAGAAAAAAAATCTTTATTTTCAAGTTTTTCCAAAAAGTGTGTTTTAACATTTTTTTAAAGTAAAAAAGTCAAAGAAGTAATTTTTGAGGTTTTTACCAAACAGACAAATTTTTGCTTTGCACAACTTTCTATATACTAAGAGTACTTTTTAAGCTTCTTAACACAATCCCAAACACAAACAGGCCCTTAATATGGTATTAAAGCAGAACTCATGAGTTTCAAGCCATGATTCTACAGTTTATCGATTAAATATTTCACGCGTAAAAAACTTAAGTTTTATGAATGAGTGATGAACATCATCTCATGATCCCTTTGTTTTTCAACCTCAGAAGTTGAAGTAGGCTTAGGAGGAATCTGCTCTTGAACCTTTTGAGGCTTTGGCTCCGCTGTGGACTTTGGAGGGCTTGGAGCTTTTTGGGCCGTTTTAGGGAAAGTAGCCTTAGGATGAATCTCCTCTAAAGCCAGTTAAATCATTGATTAAATAATTAAGTTTTAGAATAAATGGTAATTTAACATGGTATTAGAACACATATGATGATTTAACAGAACCTTTTGAAGCGTTGGCTCCGCAACAGACTTCGGAGGACTTGGAGCTTTCTGGGCTGTTGTTTTAGCTGAAGTAGGGCCAGGAGGAGGAGGAGGAATCTCCTTCTGAACCTCTTGAGGCTTTGGATTGCTTGTAGCTTTTTGGATTGCTTTAGGTTCTTCAACTGGACGAACTTTTGCAATGATCTTCTTGGGCATTGTGATTGTGAGAATTCCCTGCTGAAATAAGCCTTGAATTTTATCAACGTCACAATTTTCTGGAACCGGAAAATCTTGCTCGAAACGGCTCCATCTATTGTCGTTTAGTGGTCGCTCTCCACTAACCCTTAAGATATGAGAGGAATGCACATATATGATTTTTATTCTCTCCTTCACAAAGCCTGAAAAGGCAAAAGGGTTATTTATTGAGTCAAGTTACATCTAAAAATTTGATAACCATACATTTAGATTGCGTTTTGGCATTGTGATTTTGCATATCAAAAGTTTGATTTTAAACTAAATCGCAAAAAATGTATCGTTTGAGAGCATATTTTTAAAAAATTGTGATTTAAAAACGTAGAAAATTTTGCGTTTTCAAATCGCTGGCAAGTGGGATGTGTTTTTAAAAATGTATGATTTTAAAAGTTAAACTGTAATTTTAAAGACCAAACTGCGATTTTACTAATGTTTTACTAAGTTTTTAAATATTGAGTTTTCATATCATTTAAAATTTCTATTTTTAAATCGCATGTTTTGAAATAAAAAAACTCAAATAAACTCTAAACAAGTTAAGCATCTATATTGATTCAAACTACCAAATAAGTATATAGTCAAGTAACATCTAAAAATTGATAAAGATAAATGGAACCTTTTAAATGATTAAAGTGCGTTTGACACTATGATTCCGCAAACTAAAAGTTTGATTTTAAATCAAATCGTAAAAAATGTATTGTTTGGAAGTGGTTTTAAAAAAATTATGTTTTAAAAACGTAGAAAAATTTGCGTTTTCAAACAGCAGGCAATAGAGTGCATTTTTAAAATGCACGATTTTAAACGCTAAAATGCAATTTTACGAAATAGTTAATTGCATTTTTTAAAATCGCCAATGCTATTCTTAATTGGACAACATTTTTTTTTTTTGTAAACTGGGTTGAAGGAATTTTTTTTCATGTTTCAACTTTGTCTATTAAATTGACACGTGACAAAATGCATGTGAGAATCAATCACATGCATTTGGAATACATGCATTTAATAGATTTATTTGAAAGAAGTCGAAGAAAAAAAACACCTAAATTGACAAATGAAATAGATAAGTTAAAAGGTATAATATTAAACACACCCGGAAGATGAACAAGTATAACAGTAGCTGCTGCTTCTTCCTTCCTCTCCGACCTTGGCTGGAAATCCTCATATGAGAGACTGGCAGATTTTTGTGGTAGGGTAGCCGTAACTCCTCCAGATCGCTGCCTCATTGCCATTTCTGTTGCTTAATTTTATGTTTCAACTTGCTTGTTTTCCTTTATTTGCAGACCAAATATGATGCTTTTATACATATATGTTACCCTTTTGAGATCAAACGTTGGCGGTTTTGAGTTTCCTTATCAATGAAACTATTCCTTTTTGGTTGAATTGGTTTTGTTGTGATTTTGTGGGCTTTTCAGACTATATATTCCTTTGTCGGTTGCTTTGAGGTTGTGATGTTTTATGGTGGGATTCAATTGTCTCCAAATCATGGATGGTATAACTTCTTCTACAAATAAAGGCAAGAGTTCCTTGTTTCCCCAGCAAAAGAGTTCTTTGTTTGGTCTCTACACTTTATCAAGGCGTGCGTCACTGGGTTTTATTCATTTCTAGTAATCATGGACTTTAATTAAACATAATTCTTCAAAACTTGATTTTCTGCAGATGACCATCATCAAGATGATGCGCGCATATCTATATGTCACCAAGTAATTAATGGATTTTTTTTTTTAAATGATTATTATTATTTTTTTAATACATCTACAACTCAAAATTATACTTTTAGAACTCAATTCAATTTTGTGTTCATTGTTTTAGGATTAGAATTTCAAACAGTTTGCTCTCACAATTGCTAGCAATTTAATTACCAAAACATTATGAGTTAGCTGTGAGTCCATATAAGACCTACTTGCTCAACAAAAATTTAGACTGTCCGATCACTTACTCGACCAAATGAGTCCTATACAACAAATTGCTGAAGATCCTTACCACTCGGATTTCAACAATTTTTAACAAAATTTTCATGATTTTTCATTATGCACATGCATATAAAGAAAGAAAAAAGAAAAGAAAAAAAGAGGTCTCAATTTATCGTAATGAGATCTTTTCTAATAAAACTAAGCATTTCATAATTAGGTTGTTTTTTTTTTTTTTTGGAGACTTGAATTTTATAGTTAGTTAGGTTAAGGTTTTACTGGCTAAAGTGCATGAAAGCATTCCATTTTATATTTGCCTTGGTTGTTGTTGTCCCATCAGTGACCTCAACCCTCCCTAGGGTACTCTTCCCCTTCTTCCTCCTGTGTTGTTTCTTTCTGTTCTTTTCTTGTGTATTTTCCTCTATGTTGTTTGTGTTTTTCTCTTTCGCTGTACCATTTTGCTCAGGAAAAAAAAGAAGTTAGCTTAAGGTTACGAACGAATTTGAACTTGGGTGATTGAGTGAAGAGATAAATGATACATTCACACACATTTATCACACGTAAGCAACCGGAGACGTAAGATGCGTTAAGTGGTTTCTTATCCCAATCACTTAAGAAAAAAAAAAGAAAGAAAGAAGAGAAACTACTTAAAACATGTCTGTCTGCCGGTATGAGGGTAAAGAGTATCGTTTCTCGAGTGAATATTGTTTGTAATAATGAATCCAAGTAATGGAAATTAAAATAAATCTAGGCTCAATTTGTTTGGGTGTAAAATATTTTCTGAAATATATATATATAATTTTTTATTTTTCAGTGTTTGATACAACCGAAAATGATGGTCAACGGAAATCATTTTTAGTTTAATTGAAAAAGCCTTTTTAATTTTTGAAAAATGATTTACAGTTCTTAAAACCGTATAATAAGTGTTGAATATATATTGCATATTTAAGCTTCTTAATTCGGATATATTAGGCCCTTAGTATCATTGTAATATAATGTTTTGTGTTATTTTTGGTGTTTTAGGCATTCTCAAGTATCTAAAGAAAAATACAAGCAAATCCATTACTTTTTATGCTTCAAAGTAAAATCTTAAAAATCTGCCATGATATGCTGAGCTCGAGCCCACGACATGCTGAGCTCGAGCTCAAGGTGCCAAGCGCACACAATTAGGCCACCCACGACAAGGTGAGCTCGAGCGCACTCAGGCTGACAGATGCGGTAGCGATCATCTTTCACCTTGAACTGGGAATTTTGCACAGGAAGGAGTTGTCCTTCTCCTACTACGTGGACTAGTTTTGATTTTCCTAAGGTTCTCATGACTTCTAGGCCTTTCATAGTCCCTATATATAAATAAACCTCTAAACATTTAAGAATGACACATTGCTACCTAGAGCAAATTCAATAAAATACTTATTGAAGGCTTGAAGAGTTAAAGATAAGTAATCATGGCAGGAGGCTATCACAGCAGCATCATGAGCGGCAAAAATCCTTTGAAGGGTATTAATGTAGTCCTTGATGAGTGCCAAATATTGTATATTTGGACCTCTTAATTTGCATGTACTAAATCTTTAACTTTGTTATTTTTGATTTTTTTTGTTAGTTTTAATATTTTACAGGTCATTGTGATAAATTTACGATATTTATGTAGAATCGTAAAGAAGCCAAAAAAAAAAAAAAAAAAAAAAAAAAAAAAAAAAAACCGGTTACATAAATGTACCTCAAAGTCTAAACTTCTCTAAAAATAACTCTTTCTCAAATGTGGAGAATATATATATATATACGGAAAAGACAAAAGGGGGAGGAGCCATTTAGAGTTTCTTTGTGGAGATCGACCGAGACCTGTAGCCATTCGTGAGAGAACTCTTGCGTGTCTTGTCTTTTTTACACGTACGGTTTTCCTTTTTAGAAAGGAGACAAACGTTGTTCTCTTGAGCTGGCAGCAAAAAGAGATTTCATTTTAAGAAGGTCCAGCTCCTTACGCGTTGCTCTCCAGGACGTGCGGCAAAAATATGAAAAGAATAATCTTCTTTCCATATATAGCAAGGCAACACACGTTTTTCTCAAATCTTAAAGCACAGAAGACACGTCGTGCAGCTCAATAGTTTTAGTCCTAAGCCAGGCGTGATTTATACGAGCACTGTCCGGAAATTTTGCTACTCAATGGCATTTCTGTAATTATAAATAATTACAGAAATGCCATTGAGTAGCAAAATTTCCGGATGACTCAAGTATTACCCGATGAGAAATGATTCCTACACTCATTTCTCACAACAGTCCCACAACAAGCTGATGTGGCTGGTAATATTTTATTATTTTTTTACAAAAAGAAAAGAAAAGAAAACAAAAAAATAATAAAATATTACCAGCCACGTCAGCTTGTTGTGGGGTTGTTGTGAGAAATGAGTGTAGGAATATACACGTAAACTGGCTGCACTCACCGAACAGAAGACCCGCACTAAAAAAAAAACAGATATTTAGAGCTGTTAAATTTAAGCTCTTAAAACAGCTCTAAACAATTTGTACCCTTTTTTTTTTGAACTGTTTTGAGAATGGGTCAACACATCAAGTATTAAAGACCCGAATTAAGACTCTTTTGTAAGACGGTTCAAACCGGTTAGAGCCGCTTTTTTAGAGATGCTCAAAACGGTTAGAGCTGCTTTTTTAAAGCGGCTCAAAACAGTTAGAGTCGCTTTAGAAAAACGGTTAAAAAATTAGAGACGTTTTAAGGACCCTAAAACGGCTCTAAATAAATAAAAAAATGTAAATTTTTTTTTGGAGTCGTTTTAGGGTCCCTAAAACGACTCTAAATTAAAAAAAAAAAAAAAAAAAAAAAGGACTTACAGAGTAGCGTTTGGTTACCTAGAAAACTAAAATCCACCATTTATTCTTTTCTTTTTCTTTTCCCCATTTTCCGAACAACCAAATAGATTATAACCTCTGATTTTCGAAACACAATTCACAGCCTAAGAAAATAGAAAGATAGAATTTTTTTTTTTTTTTTTTTTTTTTTTTTTTTTTTTTTTTTTATGAATGAACAAACGGTTCTGTTCTTCCTCTTTTTCTATGCATTCTTTGCTGCATCTTGTCGAGCACCTCTCCTGCAACCATGGCTAGATGAATCACAATCAGGAGAAAAAATATTCTATCACATTACTACAACAATAAAGCAGTAGACAACACAAAATACCAAAACCTTTACAACAGAAACACCCAATACCGCAACAACAAAGCAGCAAAAATAAAAAACTAAACAAAAAATCAAATACCTCCTTGATGCTTTCAACAAGCTTCCCATCAAATTCAATCACAATATCACCTGGACAGATTCAGCACGAGACCCAGGAGTTACTTTGTCAAAAAATGGGAAAACCATCAGAAAGAGCAACATGCATTTTTTTCACAAATTAAAATATCAAAACTGGCTGGCCGGGTCTCTTAAGACCCACGGCTGGGTCTCTTGAGATCCAAGACGTGGGTCTCTTGAGACCGACGGCAGGGTCTCTTGAGACCCACGTCGATGGTGGTCGCACACACAGAGAGAGAGAGAGAGAGAGAGAGAGAAGGGAGAAGAAGAACAAGAAAAAAGAAAGAAAGGGAGAAAGGAAGTTGATGGAGAGTTATTGAGAGATGAGAGTGACGGATCAGAGAGAGAGAGAGAGAGAGTAAAGAAAGAGAGATCTAGATATTTTATGAGTGTGTGAAAGGAAAAAAAAATTAAAATTCAAAAAATTGAATTTTTTTTGGGTGTGCGAGCGCGGGACACGAAATTTTCGTGTCCTGCGCGCAGAAAATTTAGAGCCGTTTTCCAAAACAGCTGCAATCACTTATTTTTATTTTTAATTAATTTTTTGATATTTAAGCATATAGTATACTAGCTAATTAAATATAGTATTACATATTAATTATAGGGAAAAGTACACATAAAAAATATATATATATATTTAAAAAAATTAAAGAAAAAAGGAAAAAATTGTTTTTTAAAAAAAGCTTGAAAAATTATAAAAATAAATAAATAAATAAATAAACAAACGAAAAAAATTAAATGTGATCAATGGTGGTACGATCACGTGTGATCGATCGTGGTACGATCTAAGTGTGATCGATCGTGGTACGATCTATGTGATCGATCGTGGTACGATCTATGTGATGGATCGTGGTACGATCATGTGTGATCGATCGTGGTACGATCTATGTGATAAGTTGTGGTACGATCTATGTGATCGATCGTGGTACGATCATGTGTGATCGATCGTGGTACAATCTATGTGATCGATCGTGGTACGAAATATGAGATCGATCGTGGTACGATCTATGTGATCGATTGTGGTACGATCTATGTGATCGGTCGTGGTACGATCTATGTGATGGAACGTGGTACGATCAATGTGATGGATCGTGGTACGATCTATGTGATGCATCGTGGTACGATCATGTGTGATCGATTGTGGTACGATCTATGTGATAGGTCGTGGTACGATCTATGTGATAGGTCGTGGTATGATCTATGTGATCGATTGTGGTATGATCATGTGTGATCAATCGTGGTACGATCACTGTGATCGGTCGTGGTACGATCACTGTGATCGGTCGTGGTACGATCACTGTGATCGGTCGTGGTACGATCAATGTGATCGGTCGTGGTACGATCTATGTGATCGGTCGTGGTACGATCTATGATCGATCGTGGTACGATTTTTGTGATCGATCGTGGTACAATTTTTGTGATCGATCGTGGTACGATCTATGTGATCGATCGTGGCAAGATCTATGTGATGGAACATGGTACGATCAATGTGAGACCTCTTTTTTGTTTGTTTGTTTGTTTAAATAGCTGCAATTAGAGCCGTTTTGATCAAAACGACTCCATTTTGAACCGTTTTATTAAAACGGCTCAAAATTAATTTGAGCCATTTTATAAAAGAGGCTATAATTAGAGCCGTTTTGATTAAAACGGCTTTAATTGGAACCACTTTGTGAGATTTTCGTTTATGTTTTTATTATTATTATTTTTATTTTCTTTTGGTTTACGCTGGGTCGTTGTTCCTTATCATTGCCTTTAAATTCTTGTGACCCCGACATTAACGCACTCTTAGACAACTTAGACCTCAAAGGAACTCTAATTTGCTAGGAGAGTGTCCCACTGAGACTATGGGTGACAATAACCCTATGGCTTTGAGAGATCACTATCTCCCTACCACATACACGTCTCTCACATGTCTTAGGCTGCCGGATGTTACAACAGCTCACCATGAGATTAAGCCTAGCACTATACATAGTTTAGGACTTAGTATTGAAAATTCTTACAACTTTCTCGGTGAATTCCTAGCAATTTGTTCTACCATTAAGTTGAGTGGGTTCACCAAGGACACTCTAAGGATGCATCTCTTTCCCTTTTTCCCTCAAGGAAAGAGCCAAACATTGGTTTCATTCTTTAGCTCCAAACTCCATTACTTCTTGGGCTCAATTGCAATAAGAATTT
Organism: Alnus glutinosa; assembly: GCF_958979055.1. Taxonomy (NCBI): domain Eukaryota; kingdom Viridiplantae; phylum Streptophyta; class Magnoliopsida; order Fagales; family Betulaceae; genus Alnus; species Alnus glutinosa. Next base: position 4,188,109 of record NC_084895.1, on the reverse strand, counting down.
CTTAACAAGTATTTTCCCATAAGAAAGACCAATGATATTAGGAGAGCTATCACTAGTATCTCCCAATATGAGGAAGAACAACTGTATGAGACCTAGGAAAGACTCAAGGACCTGCTTAGATCATGCCTGCACCACGTTGTCCCGAAATGCCAGCTAGTGCAAAGCTTCTATGAAGGCTTGTCCGAGTCTAATAGACAAAATGGTAGATGCACCTTGTGGGGGAACATTTATGATAAAAAGTGAGGATGAAGCATGGATCTTGTTTGAAAACTTGAGTAATAATTCCATTCAGCATGCATCCACTAGATGCAGAGCACCTGCACCTAAAGCACCAAAGACTGAAGGTCTTTTTGAAATAGGACATTCTCTGGATGTAGTTACCCAAGTAGTTGATGCTATTACTAGGAAGTTAGATCAACTGATGGTTGTTGGCAGTGGCGGAGCCAGGAATCTATCTTAGTAGGGGCGGAATTAAAATAATAATTTTTTTTTTTTATATATATATACTAGAATTTTATTATAATACATAAAAGTATGGTAATAACAATTCAAAATATAAATTATAACATAATATATGTATCACAAAAAATGTAGCTATCAAACTTCACAAATATATGCCAAATTGATGTATCAGTTAACATGTAGGCACTAATAAAAAAAAAAAAAAAAAAAAAAAAAAAATACAAAATACAAAATAAAAAACACAAAATACAAAAGTACAAAGTGTCTAAAATTGCATCCTACGCGCCCTTAGAGAAACAAAATCATCAAGTATCAAATCTGAATTGAAACTTTCAGAAATTTCCATTTCAATGTAGACAACTAAATTATCTGCAAGAAACTCATCCTCCATTTTGTTACGAAGTCTTGTTTTAACAATTTTCATAGCTGAAAACGCCCGTTCAGTAGTCGCCGTAGACACTGGAAGAGTCAAAATAAGACGAATCAATCTATCAATAAGATAGTATATCTTTGATTTTCCTGTCTCTATCAATCCTCGACATAATTCCGCAGTGGAAGACAAGTTTTTTAATTTTGGATGATTAAGCACATCAAGTTCAAAATGCTTCAACTGATATCTCAAATGAATTTTCTCTTGCTCAGAAAAATCAAGAGAGTAGTACTTCTCCACAAGACTACAAATATCATCAATGTTAAAGGATTTATAAGCATCATTTGGATTCAAAGATGAACTAAGTGTCAAAAGTTCTATTGCTCCTTCATCAAATCGACTGTTGAGCTCTTGCAATTGAAAGTCTATAGTAGCATTGAATATGTCAAAATGATAATGATGCTCGACCGTGATGTGATCCCATTGATGACGACCTCGACCTTCAACATAACGAGCACTCAAATCTGGAATGTCAATTTCAAATTTCTTGGAGAAAGATACTACTTCCTCAAGCAAATTATCCCAATCTTCATCTCTCAATTTTTGGAGGAGTGTTTTTGTACTAGAAACTAGCTTCATAGCATTCAAGATGTCTTGAGATTTTTGCTGTAAATGTTGACAAAGACAATCGGTAGTACCCATGATTTTCATCATCAAATGTAAAATGAATATGAATTTGAAGGATGTAATCATTTTATAAGCAGCATTAGCATCCCCACGTTGAGAGTAAGTAGATCCTCCTTTGATAATATTTTCAACCACTGAACAAGTAGGACCAAACACCCTTATTAGGCTACAAATAGAATGATAATGAGAACCCCATCGAGAATCACCAGCTCGTTTCAAAGTGCCAATTTGGTTAGCTCATTTTCCAGTTTCTAGTTCATCAATAGCTATCAAATGTGCGATTTCTGCTGCTTGAGCTGCTTGTAGTTCATCATGACGTTTACATGAAGCACCAACCACATTGATAATGAAATTCAAATTTGAAAAGAACTCATGAACATAAACTACCTCTCGAGATGCAGCAACTAATGCTAATTGCAATCGATGAGCAAAACAATGAACATAGTATGCACAAGAACAATCACTAAGAAATAATGCTTGCAATCCTTTCCATTCACCACGCATATTGCTAGCACCATCATACCCTTGTCCACGAATACTTTGAATATCAAGACAATATCGAGAAAGAACATCAGATATATTATTTTTTAAGGTCAACGCCGATGTATCTTTAACGTGAATAATATCAAAGAAGCGTTCTTGTATAAATCCATCTTTGTCAACAAATCTCAAAACAATAGCCATTTGTTCTCTCTTAGACTCATCTCGTGCCTCATCAACAATAATGCAAAAGTTTGATTTACCAATTTCTTCATGAATTGCATCTCGTACCCTCTTTGCCAAGACATGTAAAATCTCTTTTTGGACATGATGTGAAGTATATTTAGCATTTTGTGGAGCATTTTCTAAAACAACCTTAGCAACATCCTCGTTGTAAATGGAGATAAGTTTTATCAACTCAAGAAAATTGCCACGATTTAATGAATCGGGACTTTCATCATGACCTCTAAGAGCACATCCCTGAGATATTAAATACCGAATAGAATCAATTGAAGTCTTCAATCGCAATCGATTGTTCATTTTTTCTTCTGAAGTTTGCTTATCTATCACCTTATCAATATGTTGAGATTGATTCATCAAAGTGTCACAATACTTAACAGCATTATTATGAGGTGAACATGGCCCATTTCCCATATGGACCAAAAAAGCACAATTCATACCATCATTAACCTTCTTCCAATTACGAAATCCGTCAATAGTAAATGCATTAGCTCCAAACCGTCCCGTTGGCTTTTTACAAAATAGATAACAGGGTAAACAATAAGCAGCATCTTTTGTAGGAGAGTATTCTAACCAAGGAAACATTTTATACCAAGATGATTGAAATCTCCGACGATTTTTTCCTTTTCCTGAAAACGGATATCCAGGACTATCAGGAGGAATGAATCTATATGGACCGTCTTTAAGATAAGCATGTCTAATTTCATCCTGTTGATTAACAGGATATTCCCACATTTGAGGACGTAACCCTGGATCATGTTGTAGGGTAGAAATGTCAACTAACTCAACTTCTTGAAATTCAATTCTTGGCATCTTAGAAGCAACTTGCTCAGGAGCTAAAGTTTGATGATTAGATGTTGAGGAAGACATTTTAGAATTTGAATCAGCATCTTTTTTCTTAAAAAATGCATCAATTGTTTTTGACTTGCTCATGTTGTAATTTAAGAGTTTTTGGAAACCTGAAAATTTATTTATCTATTAGTATTAAGACTTTTCACACTAAACAACTAATGGCCTACTGACACATACTCTAATGATATTCTAATAAAATTATTAGCATATTCTGATAGCTATTAATCTAACAAATTAACAAACAATAGCAAATAACATACCTGAGAGTGGCAAAAATTCTACTGAAACTTGTCACTTGGCCAGTTGAACCAATCCCAAAGTATAAAGAAAACCTTATAAAAAAAAAAAAATGACAATGTTGTTCTCACCAGAATAATAAATAAAAAACTATAATAAAAAAGATGAGTCAATAAAATTATATATGCTTCAAATTGCAATTTGCAATGACCGTAAGTAATAAAGAAAAGCAATACAAAGAAAATTAACTTAATAAAAAAAAAGAAAAAGAAAAAAAATGCGGTTGTGGGCCTGACAAGTCACATGACTCACATTGCAACAATTAAAAAAAAAAAAAAAACCTGAAAAGAAGTCAACAAAACAAAAAGGCAAAAAAAATAAATCTGAAAAGTCAATAAATTAACAAAACAAAAAAAATAAAAAATAAAAATTGAAAAGTTAGAGAAGTCAACAAAATAAAAAGAAAAAAAAATATGAAAAGTTAGATAAGTCAACAAAAAGAAAAAAAAAAAAAAAAATCCTGAAAAGGCAACGTTGAAAAGTCAAGATAAGTTGGAAAAACAAAAGAAAAAAAGGAAAGAAAGAAAATCAACAAAACAGAAAGAAAGAAAGAAAGAAAGAAAGAAAAAAAAAAATCTGGTAACGTTGAAAAGTTGTGAACCTCTCAACCACATATTTCGCCCTTATCTAGTTATCTTGAAAGAAAAAAGCAAATGAAAGAAAATCTGCAGTCTATTATTCGTCTCATCCACTATGCGTCTATGCCCATTGCCCAGTACTAGAAAAGAAGAGAAAAAAAGGTAGATGGCTTGCTTAGTGCTTACCATGCGAGATATTGCCGACTGCAGTTTGCCGAGGAGCAAGGAGATGGTGCAGATGCCGGAGGTCAGAGAAGAAGATTTGTATTATTGGCTTAATGGCTTCTTACGGTTGGCTTTTGCAGATTGGTATTTTTTTTTCCACAAAATTGTTCGTTCGACCGTTCCTCTTCCTGAGCAAGTGAGAATTTAATGATTGTTGCTGGTTTTTTTTTTTTTTTTGATAATATTTTCTTTGACGGTTGGTTTTTCCATGTAAATGTAATTTTTTTTTTTTTTTTTTTTTTTTTTTTTTTTTTTTTTTTTCGTTTGTTATCAGCAGGAGGGGCGGGCTAGCATCAACAATTTTTTTTTCTTCTTTTTAATGTAATTTTTTTTTAAAAATATCTGTAAAAAAAAAATTTCTCAGCCATTTAGGGGGGGCGGGCCCCTCTGCCCGCCCCCCTTTGTCTCCGCCACTGGTTGTTGGTTTTTCTCCTAATTCTGTTCACATACACACACAGCACGAATCATGTTCATTCAGTTCTAGTCCTATGCATCACATACATGATTGTCCTATTGCTGGAAATTCTCCTGATGGTACACATGAGTAGGTCAATGTAGCATTCTTACGTCTGGGTAATGATCCATACTCCAATACTTGTAACCCGGGGTGGAGAAATCATCCAAACTTCTCATGGAAGGCTCAAGCTTCAGATAACTCAGCTCCAGGGGTGCACAAACCAGCTCAATCTAGCAGGCCACCCTACCAACCTTCTTCCACATACCTGCCTCTACAGCAATAGTCTTTGGCCATACCATCTCCTTGGTAGGATTCTGACTTTCAAGATTAGATGTTGAAATTTATGAGCAAGATGGATCAGATGGTGACCTCTCTTGTGACCTCCCACATCGCCTGGGAATGTGGATGTGCTTATTTGTATAAACAGATAGCTAATACCCTCAACAGAAGGGAAGAGGGGAAACTTCCAAGTAAGCCGGTGGCCAACCTAAAGGGACACTACGTGGTAGAAGCAAGTACTTCATATCACCAGCAAGTACTAGCCATCACCACATTGTAAAGTGGAAGAAGAGTCGACAATCATGTGGAAGAAAAGAAGGATGAGCAAACAGAGACCCTATAGAATCTGCAAAAGGAAAAGGGTAAGTAAGTAAACACTGAGGCTTCTTCTTAATCTGCTCCCCCTCTTGAGATACCATATGAGCCCCAAGCCCCATTCCCAAAACGTCTCAAGGCACATTCTCAATTCGGGAAACAATGAGAGAAAATACAAGATATGATGGAGGTCTTCAAATAGGTAAAAATCAACCTACCATTCATTGATGCCATCAAGCAAGTGTCTGCTTATGCCAAATTCCTCAAAGACCTGTGCACTCAGAAGCGAAGAACAAGGGCACACACTCCGAAGAAGATCTTTCTAACTAAGCAAGTCAGTTCTATCATTCAGCACGGTCTCCCTCCCAAGTTCAAGGACCTTGGTGCTCCTACCATCTCTTGCATTATTGGGGACCACAAGATTGATAAAGCCCTCCTTGATTTAGGGGTTAGAGTGAATCTACTGCTGTACTCAGTTTATTTATAGCTTGGTTTGGGGGAATTGAAGCCCACATCAATTGTCTTGCAATTGGCTGATAGATCCACCAAGAAACCGCTGGGAATCATCGATGATGTTATCATTCAAGTTGAGAATTTCTATTTCCCCATCAACTCCATCGTTCTTGATACTGAACCAGTGGCTAATTCCACAAAGATGTCGGTCGCCCTTTCTTAGCTACTGCTAATGCAAACATAAACTGTAGGATCAAAATTATGAAGATTAGGTTTGGGAATTTGAAGGTAAAATTGAATATCTTCCATACCTTCCTGAAAACATCGGATAAAGCTGAGTGTCTTTTTCTAGACTCCATACAAGACTTGATTGCAGAGCCTCCTTCTTACGTTCTGACTAAAGATCTCTTTGAGGTCGGTATGACACACATTAGGGTGGATAATTGTGATACAAGACAAACCATAGGACAAGAAAAATTCTTGGCTTCATTCTACTGCCAAACTTGATGTTCCTCCACTAGCCATACCAAGAATGTCTCGATTGCTGCTTTCAGGTACCACTCTCTCACAATGGTCCAAGAAGGTAAACAAAAAAGTTACCAGGGGCGACGATTGTAGCCCTACATAGAGGACATTGCACAGAATGAAGATGCCGCTTCCATCTACTTGACGGATCCCATCTACTTGGACTAAAGGAGTCTTTCTTACCTTTCCTCTATATTGTTTTTAATTTCTTTGTGGATTTGGTTTGTCTGGTTGAAGACATTAAACTTAGCGCTAATGGGAGACAACTCACTTTATTACTTACACTTCTCCTGTTCATTTTCATGATGCTTATTACACAGCTGGAGTAGTGCTTTGTTTTTTAGGATATGCGTTCTTATGTCAAAGTTTGAGGGAGTACAACCAGCCCCGCTTTTTCCTTTCTACCCGGTATTGTATCTCTATCTATACAGGGGACAATGTATCATTTAAGTTTGGGGGTAGTTAAAAGATTTTGATGTCCTGTTGTAGATATTGTGACTGCCTGATCATGTTTTTTTTCTAAGAATTGGGTTGAACTTTAATTCTAATTTGTATTTCATTGGTGAGCTTAACATGATGAACACATGACCACTGGACTAGGGTATTTAGAGTTTTGTTATTTTCTTTGGCAGCATGAGATATTACTTGTTTCAATTTGATTATCACAAGCACACTAGCGCGTAGTCTATGGGGTATGAAATCTGAAATCAGTTAAGTCTATTGTAAATATCTTGGATGCAGTTGGGTAACTTATTGAAAAAATAACCTTGGCATGTTAAAAAATAAAAATAAAAAATAAAAATAATATTTATAATTTTGAGTTTTTCACTGAGTAACCGGACATCTTGCCTCATTAAGCATTGAGTATTTGCGTAAAAAAGTGGAAGTTTTCTTTGATTGATAGCATGGCTAAGTTTAGCTTCGTAGCCTTTTTGACTCAAGATAATAAGTCTTTGGGGTGTTTTACACCTAGTTCCCTAAAAACATATAGTTTGGGAGTCACCATTAGTGATTGATATTAGTTTTTGAAACCTCATGACTATGTGTTAAGTTCACTTTACACTAGTTGAATCTTGTGATATCTCATAATGCCATGTTAATAGCTTGATTTTTAATTCTCTGAAATTGTGAAGATGATATTTATTTTGTTAAGCTTGCTATTGAATAAGAATCATTGTTTTTGTGACACTTCGATCTTATGGATAACATGATCTTGCATAATATTTATGAGTATCATTTTTGGCAAACCCTCACAAGACTTCACTCGTCCACTAGGGAGTCCTAGTGGTTTAAAAGGATTGTTGCATACACTAAATGCTATCGTACATCCCACGAAAGAATAATTTATCTTGTTGTTTTTCAGTTTTTTTTTTTTTTTTTTTTTTTTTTTTTTTTTTTCCAGTTTTGTATTGCTAGGGGACTAGCAATATGTAAGTTTGGGGGTGTGATAAGTGTTGAATATTGCATATTCAAGCCCCTTAATTCACATATATTAGGCCCTTGGTTTCATTGTAATATAATGTTTTGTGTTGTTTTTGATATTTTAGGCATTCTCAGGTATCTAAGGAAAAACACAAGCAAATCCATCAGTTTTTAAGCTTCAAAGCAAAATCCTGAAAATCTGCCCTAACATGTTGAGCTCGAGCTCAGGGTATCGAGCGCACACAATCAGGCCACCCATGACAAGATGCGCTCGAGCGCACTTGGGTTGACAAATATGGCATCAATCATTTTTCACCTTGGATTGGAAATTCTGAAAAGGAAGGAGTTGTCCTTCTTCTACTTGGACTAGTTCTGATTTTTCTAAGGTTCCTAGGACTTCTAGGCCTCTCCTAGTCCCTATAAATAGGCATCTAAACATTGAAGAAAGACACACTGCTATCTAGAGTAAATTTAGTAAAATACTTCTTGAAGTCTTGAAGAGTTGAAGAGAAGTAATCATGGCAGGAGGCTATCGAAGCAGTGTCATAAGCAGCTAAAATCTTTTGTAGGGTATTGATGTAGCCCTATTCAAGCACAATGGTTTGATTATATTTTAATTTAGAGAATTTTAGTTTATTCATGTTGGTTGTATAATTATGAGAATTGTTACAATTTGATATTGCTCTTAATATTTTAAATGCAATTGTTCTTCAATTCATAATCAATATTGCTAAAATTCTTTTCTTGTCTTAGAAAGCTTTTTACTTTTATTGAATTCAAATCATTCTTATTTTCTGTGATTATGAGAATGATGATTATATAACGGGTTTAATTGACATATGATTAAGAAGATTAGATAGGCCATGCCTAGGAAAGATGGATCATACTACACCCTAGTTTAGTGTAATTTAGGTAGATGGTCAGTGCCAACCGAAGATGAGTTATACTATTTCATTGATTGTATGTATCTTATTAAAAATATAGCTAATCCATACCTAGGAAAGACGGGTCGTACCGCATCTTAGTGGTTAGATGGACGGTCCATGTCAACCAAAGATGGATTATACTTATTCTTTAATAAGGTAATTTCTTGTTTATTTATAGCATGCATGGACTGAATTTCTTTAATTAAATATGATTAACCATTGATGTGCGGATAGCGGTGAAGTCAATACTATAATCTCTCTCTCTCTCTCTCTCTCTCTCTCTCTTTTATATTTCCATTATCTTTTACGTTTATTTTATGCACTTTATTCAAAATCAAAATCAAATTTAACAAATCATTTCTTTAGTTGTTTTTAATCTCCATAAACTTGATAACAATAGCCCTGCAGTCCTTAAGGTTTGACACCTACTCTATAGCCTTATCTTACAAGGATTTGTTCTATTATGAGTGGTTTAATTTATTATTGATATATTTTTGCTTTAAAAAGACCGCATCATCGTAAATCATTTTCTGAATTTAAACTTCTCATATCTTTAACACACGTTTGTGGGAATTCGCCATCGCCTGTCATTCGAGTTTCTTGGTAGCCCGAATTTGTTGTCAAAGGTCCTCGAATTTCGGGGTCCGGTCATTGGAATCCGGTGGCACTGGCCCGATTCCTGTTAGTGTAGCCAAAATCTAGCATAATGGCCGGATTCCGACCACCTTTGCCGAATTCCGACAATGTGCCAGATTCCGGCGGCACTATTTTGCCGGAATTTGGCTATTGTGTTAGATTCCAGTGAAACTGTTGGAATCTGGCCAGTGTTGCCGTATTCCGACCACCATTGCTAGAATCTTGTTGCTGGTCGTTTTTCGGCGTTAGTATTTTTTTTTTGAATGACTCAAACACTGACAAATATTTTTATAGAAATTATTTTTTTTGTTAAATATATTTCCTGTCAAAACATTTTACGTTGAAACAAACGGAATACTAGTCAACAAATAAAACAAGAAATTAAGCAGTTTTAGTTTACTCCAAAGCACTTGTATAATTTTTTACTTCTTTGCTTATATTTTCACCAGTTTTCAACTACGCTCAGGATGAGCATAATGTCATTGTAGTCAATGCTACTAGATATGATAACAGCCTTGCCTCTCCAAACATGGGAGCCTTTTACAATGGCAATGACAAGATAACCTTGACCACTCCGGGGAACAAATATTACATATATCAATGGCATTGCGATTACTTGGACCAAAAGCTGATGATCGGCGTCTTGAGGAAGAGGATGCCGACTGGCACACCCAAATCTTCACCTGCATCATTGCCGCCGTCTAAAGCAAATTAAACCTTATCGGAAACCTTGGTGGAGATGGTGACTTCCATACTAGTTTACATGTGTTGGCAACTAGTTATATACTATACCCTCCCTCGTCCTACTATGCTGATGTGGCAGTGTCCATAAGTTTTTTGGGTGTTTTTTTTTTTTTTTTAATAAGAGTTGATGGACTCTATCAGATTAACCCAATGAGATGAGATGGAAATGAGTGTATTGAGTAATGTTAAACACTACATTTTTATGCCATAACTATCTCACAATGCTGATATGACAGTCCTCGTTAAAAAATAAAAAAAATCCAAGAGTTGGTTGGGACTGCTATGTTAGCGTTGTGATATAGTTGTATGATAAAAATGTAGTTTCTAACATTACTCATAATAATATAAAAAGTAATAGATTAATATACATGAACCGTCCAAACCTAAAGCTTAAGATGGAAATTCTAAACAATTTTCATGAACAGTGTATGATTGGATAGCCTAATTGAATATGAACAAAGTTTTCCTTTAATGTGTCCAAAATGCATGTAATTTTTCATATTATTTTTAATTCTTGCATGTTAGTTAAATTCTGCCGACTTAATTTGGAAAACTTTATCCCCACCCCATTCAATATTTTGCATAAATAAGCTTTCCTTGTGCTAGAAGCCTAGAATAAGGATTTTCAGTTTTTATTTATTTATTTTTCTTTCTTTTTCTTCCCTTCCTTAAAAAATAGGACCTACTTCATCCTTAAATAGGTTGGTGGTTCTCTTAAAATCAGAGGTAATTAATAAAGTCTCTTTTGCTTGTGCATATCCTCTTAAAGTTAGTTGCTATTGATCATGTCTTCTGTTTTCACAGCGAGCAACATTCTTGCAAATTAATCCATAGTGGTGACCATGTAATTTAAAAACAAACTAAGTAATCAGGAAAAAAAAATAAATTAAAAGCAACCTTAAATTTCAAATTCATGCAGCCAACAATAATAAAGTGCAGAAATTATGTGTAGCATCTTGGGTCATTTTGCTATTAACAACTAATTGATCCTAATTAAAGTCTTACACAATATCCAAACCAATAATGCACTCATCTTTTGCACGAGTTTGTTAAAATATTAATTAAAGAATTAAATTTATAGAGTTCATTCGACAAAACTATATAGATGTTTTTTGTTTGTTGGTTGTTGTTATTATTGTTGTGATGTGACATAATGATAAAAGTAGTTTTGAGTGCTTTGTATTTTGAGTTATTTGTTAATGCTATTACTTTTTTGCTAAACAAGCCCATAACTTGTTTTATCAAACTTAACCTTTTGGGATGATTGGTTATAATTCAATATGCTATCAAATCAAGAGCTCATTAGTTCAAACCTTGCAATTCATCTCCCATTTCAACTTTAAACTTATGGGATGTTAGATGTAGGGAAATACAGTGTCCAAATATTAGGAACAACCTATTCTCAAGTAGTGCAACAAAGTTACATTAGCCCAAGGACTCACAACCAAAAGTAGAAGAAAGAACAAAACTAAATGGGAAATGTATTTCTTATTTATGAAATAATACAGCAATAGAAAAAACTTGGGTTGGACCACATTTGCACAAGATAGAAGAAGATTTTGGTGAGATATGATGGAATAAGAGGCTTGGAAGCATGCCTAGGGTATCTATAAGGGTTAGGTAAGGGTTTTAGAGTATTCTCACACTTAAATAAGAAGATAAGCATGACTTTTCATATGATCAAGGAAGAACAACGAATTTGTATATGAAATGATAATAATAATCCTTGGGAAGGTGTAAGGTTGTATTGAAAAATAAAGTTGGTTGAATAAGGGTAGTGATGGTTAGATGGCCAAGATAGAAGGTGGTAAGGTGGAAAAGCTAAGAGAATAAGTGAATGATATGTGTCATCCATCATGTGCAAATGAGTCCCCCTACATTTAAAACTATATAAGTTCCTTATTACATCACTCAAAACAAGAAGAAAATTAAAAACTGTGAATTCTAAAAAAAACACTTTAAAATTTAACAAGAGAATATATTTATTATATTGAAAGAAATATATTTAAATGATATTGCACGTTACTTACTCTTTATAGAATTAATTGTAATCAGGTTTGATAGCACTTATCTATCTCAATTCTCCTATAAATAAGAGTCTTCTATATTTTAAAATGATCAAAGAATAAAAGCAAAATATATCTCTTTGGACTTTATTATTTAAACGTAGGTCATAAACCGAACTACATATAATCTTTGTTGCTTATTTTCTTTTATTCTAATCCACATTATGTTTTCTTTTGTGGGATAAATGATAATGTAAAATGATTGTACTGAGAACAAGAAACATCCAGCATATATAACACCATTAGAGTCAGAACATGTCAAAGCATTAGTGTGTGTATATATTATATATAGATATGTCATATATAATTTATAAAATTACAGATATTTAATGCTTATGTTAACACACGAAAATGATTGTTACTGTTAGAACTAGTTTTCATCTTTTACAGATCGAGGAGCCATGGCGGTAGAGATAAGCTCCAACTCCAAGTGCCACAATCATCAGAACTGCTGCACCAACATTTACCAGTGTCTGCCTCTCTTCCTCATTCAGCCTCCTGCTTGTTAGATCCTTCACTTTCTCATTAGTAGACTCCATTACAGTCTTTATTCCCTTTCCTTTATCAGCAATAAAGTCCTCTGAAGATCTCTCTTTCTTCTCCATTTCAGCCATTGCGGACTCCGCGATATTCTGTACACTTTCCTTTCCCTTAACCATATTCCTTTCCATAAACTTCTCAGCCTTCCCAATTTCCTTCATCAACGCATCCTTCTTTTCGATGGACTTTTGATCAATATTGTTCATTTGCTTTTGTGTGTCTTTTGTTGAAGCAGCTTTTGGAGGAGTTGCATCTTCACCCATTTGGGATTTAGGCTCGGTGGTGGCTTTCTGAAGGCTCAGAGACTGACCAGTCTTCAAAACCCTTTGACTTTCTTCTATGGCGGTTGAACGAATGTTTTCCACAACTTTCTGCATCTGTTAAAACATTGATTAAATGATTAAATTTATTAATATTTTTTTTTTTGTTTTTTGCTTTTTTTTTGAATTTTTTTTTTATCGGTTTAACCTTTTGGAATAAATGTGATTTAGAGCATGTTTGGAATTGTGTTGGAAAATAGAACTTTAATTTTATAGTAAAAAAGAGCTTTTGAGAAAAAAGCTTTACTTTCAAGCTTTTCTAAAAAGTGTGTTTTGACATTTTTATAGAGCAAAAAAGTCAAAGAAGTAATTTTGAGGTTTTTACCAAACAGACCAATTTTTGCTTTGCACAACTTTTTATATACTAAGAGTACTTTTTAAGATTCTTAACGTAATTCCAAACAAACCCTTAATATGGCATTAAAGCAGAACTCATGAGTTTCAAGTCCTGTTTCTAGAGTTTATTGATTAAATATTTCACGCGTAAAGCTTAAGCTTTAAGGATGTGTGATTATTTAACAACACCTTTGGCTCGGTGACTTCTTTTCCAGGGCTTTGGGTTGTTTTAGCGAAAATAGCCTTATGATGCATCCCTTCTAGAGCTTGTTAAATCATTGATTAAATAATTAAATTTTAGAATAAGTGGTGATTTGAAATTGTATCAGAGTACGGATGATGATTTAACAGAACCTTTTGAAGCGTTGGCTCCGCAACAGACTTCGAAGGGCTCGGAGCTTTCTGGGCTGTTGTTTTAGCTGAAGTAGGGTTAGGAGGAGGAGGAATCTCCATCTGAACCTCTTGAGGCTTTGGATTGCTTGTAACTTTTTGGATTGTTTTAGGTTCTTCAGCTGGATGAACTTGTGCAATGATCTTCTTGGGCATTGTGATTGTGAGAATTCCCTGCTGAAATAAGCCTTGAATTTTATCAACGTCACAATTTTCTGGAACCGGAAAAGCTTGCTCGAAACGGCTCCATCTATTGTCGTTTAGAGGTTGCTCTCCATTAACCATTAAGATACGAGAGGATTGCGCATATGTGATTTTTATTCTCTCCTTCACAAAGCCTGAAAAGGCAAAAGGGTTATTTATAATACATTTAGAGTGCGTTTTGGAACTATTATTTTGTAGATCAAAAGTTCGATTTTAAACAAATCGCCTAAAATGTATTGTTTGAGAGCACGTTTTTTTAAAATTTTAATTTGAAAATGTAGAAAAATTTGCATTTTCAAATCGTAGGCAAGTTGACGCGTTTTTAAAAATGCGCTATTTTAAATGCTTAACTAATGTTTAACTGTGTTTTTAATTATCTAAGTTTTCATATCATTTAAAAGTTTTATTTTTAAATTGCACGTTTTGAAATAAAAAAGTCAAATAAACTCTAAATAAGTTAAGCATCTATATTGATTCAAATTACCAAATAAGTACTTAAGTCAAGTAACATCTAAAAATTGATAAGGATAAATGAAACCTTTTAAATGATTAGAGTGTGTTTGGCATTATGATTTCGCAAATCAAAAGTGTGATTTTAAACAAAATCGTAGAAAATGTATTGTTTGGAAGTGGTTTTAAAAAACCTATGATTTGAAAACGTAGAAAAATCTGTATTTTCAAATTGCAGGCTATGGGGTGCATTTTTAAAACGCACGATTTTAAACGCTAAAATACAATTTTAGGAAATAGTTAATTGCATTTTTTAAAATCTCCAATACCATCCTTAATTGGACAACATTTTTTTTTTTTTTCAAACTGGGTAGAAGGAATTTTTTCCAGGCTCCAACTCAATTAAGCTATTAAATTGACACGTGACAAAATGCATGCGAGAATCACATGCATTTGGAATACATGCATGCATGTCAGTTTAATAGATTTAATCGAAAGAAGTTGAAGAAAAAAAACACCTAAATTGACAAATGAAATAGATGAGTTAAAAGGTATATATAATATTAAACACACCAGGAAGATGAACAAGTATAACAGTAGCGGCTGCTTCTTCCTTCCTCTCTGACCTTGGCTGGAAATCCTCATGTAAGAGACTGGTAGATTGTCGTGGAAGGGTAGCCGTAACTCCTCCAGATCGCTGCCTCATTGCCATTTCTTTTGCTTAATTTTATGTTTCAACTTGTTTGTTTTCCATTATTTGCAGACCAAGTATGATGCTTTTATACATATATGTTACCCTTTTGAGATCAAATGTTGGCGGCTTTGAGTTTCCTTATCAATGAAACTATTCCTTTTTGGTTGAATTGGTTTTGTTGTGATTTTATGGGCATTTCAGACTATATATTCTTCTTCCTCTGTCGGTTGCTTTGAGGTTGTGATGTTTTATGGTGGGATTCAATTGTCTCCAAATCATGGATGGTATAACTTCTTCTACAAATAAAGGCAAGAATTCCTTGTTTACCCAGCAAAATAGTTCTTTGTTTGGTCTCTACACTTTTTCAAGGCGTGCGTCACTGGGTTTTATTCATGTACACCCAAACGAAAAAGCAAAAAATAAATTTGCTTAATTTCATTCTATAGTAATCCCTTATTGTTAATTATTAGAGAAAAATTCACCGCCCTTGATCTTTTATTACTTTTACAATCATACTTTCAAACTTTAAAAAGTCTCAATTTAGAATTTCATGAGTGTATCCATTTTTCAATTTTTTTCAATTCCACCTATCTGTTTGGATTTTCCATTAAATCCTGTCAAAATTTCAAAAATATCCCTGTGATTTTTTTGGAAACAATATTTTTTTTCAAATATTCAAGCACTAGTAAGCAGCTAATAGCTTGTCTTAGGATCACCCTCCTGCCAACTCTTCATAAAAGTTCAAAACACGACCAGCTTTTCATGAGTTGTTATTAGGTTCCTAATTCAACAAGAACTAGGCTTAACATGCATGGTGCGAGCGATTGCTCTTCCTCTTGCTATTGGGATTTCATTCCTGGTTCTTCCAGCCTAGCTTGGTGTGTGCAGAAGAATATGTTGTTGGAGATGAAGGAGGCTGGAATTCTGACGTCGATTACTATGCATGGTCTGATGGCAAGAAATTTTATGTTGGAGACATTGTAATCATGGACTTTAAACACATAATTCTTCAAAACTTGATTTTCTGCACGTACCCTTAACCAGCAACTACTGGATCTTTACAAGAGATGACCATCATCAACATGGTGCATATCTCTGTGTCACCAAGTAATGGACCACTATTTTTTTTTTTTTTTTTTTAAATTTTAAATTTACTATGCATATCACGCGCCAAAGCAGAATTAATATTAGGCGGGATTTTGATTTTGACAAAAAAATTTCTGGCATACGTCTAAATGTCAGGAATTTAAAATTATATGACATTAAATTATAATATTCTGGCACATATTTAATCGCCATAAATTTTTTTACAATTTTCTTGACCAATAAAATTATGTGTCAAGAAAGTTTAATATTCCTGGCACATTGTGAAATGCTAGGATTTTTTTTTTCTTGACATTTATTGGCAATGTGCCACAATAAAAAATATTAACCTGACATTTATATAAATGTCAAGATTAAAACATCAAGAAAGACCTGTTTTTTTTTTTTTTTTTTTTTTTTTGTTTTGTTGTTGTAGTGAAAAAATTAATTTTTTTTTTAATACAATTACAACTCAAAATTATACTTCTAGAGCTCAATTCAATTTTGTGTTCCCCGTTTTAGGATTAGAATTTCCAACAGTTTGCTCTCACAATTGCTAGCAATTTGCCAGCATATTTTGAGAGAATATAGAACTTACTTGTCCAAATAAATTTTAAGTTGCCCGGCTACTTACTCGGACATGTGAGTATAGGCAACAAATTGCTGAAGATCTTTGTTTCTCGTTTCAACAATTTGTTGAAAGAGGTCTCACTTTATTGTAATGAGATATTTTCGCATAAAACTAAGCATTTGATAATTAGTTTTTTTTTTTTGTTTGTTTAATTTTAATTAAAGATACTTGCATTTTATAATTAGTTAGGTTAAGGTTTTACTGGCTAAAGTGCATGAAAGCATTCCATTGTATATTTGCCTTGGTTGTTGTTGTCCCATCAGTGACCTCAACCCTCCCTAGGGTACTCTTCCCCTTCTTCCTCCTGTGTTGTTTCTTTCCGTTCTTTTCTTGTGTTTTTTCCCCTATGTTGTTTGTGTTTTTCTCTTTCCCTGTACCATTTTGCTCAGGAAAAAGAAAAAGTTAGCTTAAGGTTATCAAGGAATTTGAACTTGGGTGATTGAATGAAGAGATAAATCATACATTCACACACATTTATCACACATAAGCAATCGGTGACGTACGTGACATGCAGTAAGTGGTTTCTTATCCCAGTCACTTCAGAAAAAAAAGCACTTAAAAACGTCATGTCTGCCGGTGTGACATGAGTGTAAAGAGTAGCGTTTCTTGAGTGAATATTGTTTGTAATAATGAATCCAAGTAATGGAAAATAAATCTAGGCTCAATTTGTTTGGGCGTAAAATATTTTTTGAAATATGTATATATTATTTTTCGGTGTTTCGTGTAACTGAAAATGATGGTCAAACGAAATTATTTTTAGTTTGATCGAAAAAGCCTCTTTAATTTTTGGAAAATAATTTAGGGTTCTTAAAACTGTATAATAAGTGTTGAATATTGCATATTCAAGTCTCTTAACTCACATATATTAGGCCCTTAGTTTCATTGTAATATAATGTTTTGTGTTGTTTTTGGTGTTTTAGGCATTCTTAGGTGTCTAAGGAAAAATACAAACAAATCTATCACTTTTTAAGCTTTAAAGCAAAATCTTGAAAAATCTGCTACGACATGCTGAGCTTGAGCTCAGGGTGTCAAGCACACACAATCAGGCCACCCACGACAAGGTGAGCTCGAGCGCACGACAAGCTAGGCTCGAGCGCATGATGTGGTCTTTTATTTACCAAAATATATCAATAATAAAATTACCACTCGCAATAGTACGAATCCTTATAGGATATGGTTATATTGAGAGTGTCGAACCTCATGGACTGCAGGGGTATTACTATCAAGTTTTTCGAGATTAAATATAACTTAATTAAAAAGATATTTGATTTTTGTTTTCTAAAAATAAATGCATAAAAGTAAAAGACATAAATGTAAATAGAATAAGGATGAGATAAAGAATAGAGGATTGATTTCACTACTCACCACATAACAATGGTCAATCATAAATTAACAAGGAAAATTCATACTATGCATGATATACGGCTCGTCTCACTCGAGTAGTCAAGAAATTACTTCTAAAGAATAAGTATAATCCATCTTCGGTTGGCACAGACCGTCCACCTAACCACTAAGATGCGGTACGACCCGTCTTTCTTAGGTATGAATTAGCTACGTCTTTAATATGATACACACAATCAATGGAATAGTATAACCCATCTTCGGTTGGTACGAACTGTCTACCTAAATTACACTAAACTAGGGTGTAGTACAATCCGTCTTTCCTAGGCATGGCCTATCTAATCCTCTTGATTATATGTTAATTAAAACCATTGTATAACAATCATTCACATAATCACAGAAAATATGAAGGATTGAGTTCAATCAATATAAAAGACTTTCTAAGAGAAGATAAGAAATTAATAATGATTGAATATAAATATTAAAATCAATTCTCACAGTTATACAACCATCATGCATAGAGAAAATCCCAAACTACAATACAATCAAACCATCGTTACTTGGAAAGGGTTACATCAACACCCTATTAGGAATTCAGCTACTCATCATGGTGCTGGGATGGCCTTCTACCAGTATAACACGTCATCTAGATGGTTGCAAGGGAACCGAATTTACTACCTTGAAATCTTCACAGAGTCTTCTTGAAGAACATAACAGAAGTGTAGACACTGGATAAAACAACTTTCATGTATAAAAGCATCATTACATAGAAGTAATTTTGTCCAATTACACACCAACAAACTCCCCCTTTGGCAATTCTAGGACAAAAATACTTGACTGGTTTAGAAATATAATTCCGGTCCAAATCAAAAATTACTCCCCCTTTTTGTCACAAAAGGACAAAGGGTAAAACAGAGCAATGAGAAAAACCACATAAAAGTTACCCCCCTAAATGTCCCAGAAGGACAAGGGTAAACAGAGTAATAAAATCCAACAACAGTTCTAAAAATCAAAGAACTTGTTAAATGAGAAAACAACTTGGTGATAAGGTAGAGAAAAACAACAAGGTTAGTTCCTTCACAAGTAGCTCAGCACAAGCATGTACCTAATTCTGAGAAATCAACCAAACTGCAAGTCAGAATTACACTGACATAGAGTCGATATACAAGCATTGGATAGGCAAAAATTTCCCTGCAAACATAATAATTAAACTAGCTTGCTTAACTCATGAAATGCGTGTGTGTGTGAAGGCTTTCTCAAAAAGGTTTTGAAATTCACTAACATGACTTAAAGCAATCAGATTTTCTAGACAAGAGAGAAAATCAATGAAGGATCAGTCAAAAGTCAAACCTCATGATTTACTAGGGCCTAGCAACCTTCATTTGATACACTCTTCCTAAGATTCAACACCTAATTGTTTTACTTGTACCATGAAGGATAAGGTAAAAATTTTACTTGCACCATGAAGGATAAGATATAAAGCTAATTCAGCACAAAAGTAGTGAATATAAGCATATACCACAGAATTCAAAAGAATAACTGCTTGGTTCTTGGTGTTGCAACCGAGAGAGAATGCTAAAATTTTTAGGCTCTAGGTTCAATTAGCATTTTGGTCAATTTGACCATCTTATCAAAAACATCCCTTTTATTAAAAAACTCCGGAAGCAAGAAGTCAAAGAGGAAAAGATGTACCTTAGGGGAGCCTTGGATAGTGCACGAAATCATCACATGAGAAAAGCAACTATCAATCATAAAAGGTGAGCAGGAAAACTTTGCATATGTCAGACTTATATTCTCAACCATATGTAAGTATAATTTATCAAAGCAAAATGAACTAATGAACAAGAATAAGAGACATGCGATAGAAAGAACCACCCTGCTACAAAACTTCACTAAATTCTTTTTAAGAAACACAAAGAAGTCTAATCCTAACATGGAAAAGCATGTTTAGGACATGTCACACACACCAATGGCTTTTCGAAGGGACTCAAACCTGCTACCATCCAGAGGTTTGGTAAGAATGTCAGCCAATTGGTTATCAGTGGGAATGAAAGAGAGAGAAACTACCTCGGATTCCACAAGATCACGCAGGAAGTGATGTTTGATGTCAATGTGCTTGGTCCGAGAGTGCTGAACAAGATTCTTGGAAATATTTATAGCACTAGTATTATCACAGTTGATAATCATGGTATCTTGAGTGAATCCATAGTCACATAGCATCTTCTTCATCCACAACAATTGGGTACAACATCTTCCCGCAGTAATATACTCAGCCTCAGTAGTGGAGAGAGAAATTGAGGCTTGCTTTCTACTCATCCAAGCAACAAGATTGTTTGCCATATAGAAGCATCCTCCCAAGGTGCTTTTCCTATCATCAGCATTTCCAGCCCAGTTTGCATCAGAGTATCTTGCAACAACAAGATTTGTTTCCCTGGAATATCATATGCCATAGAGAAGAGTATCATTTACATACCTGATGATACGCTTGACTGCAGTGAGGTGAGATTCTTTAGGATTTGCCTGATAATGAGCACAAACTCCCATACTGAAGGCAATATCTGGTCGGTTGGCTGTGAGATATAGGAGACTCCCTAACATACTCCTGTATAGAGTTGGATCAACTGGTTTCCCTACAAGGTCACTGCTTATCTTGACACTGGTGCTCATGGGAGTACGGGCATGACTCTTCCCATCTAGACCGAAACGTTTAACCAGATCCTTAGCATACTTGGATTGAGAGATGAAAATGCCTTCAAAAGTTTGTATGACTTGAAGACCAAAAAAGTAGTTCAACTCGCCAATCATGCTCATCTCAAAATCCTGCGTCATCTCTGATGTGCAAATTTTAATACTCGCAAGCGCACGAATCGTTTGCAATATAGTGTATGTGCAAGTGCGAGATCGTATCCACAGGGAATTGCGTTGCAAAAATTAATTTCTATTTAAACTAATTCTATTTTAACCTAGTTCCGAATTTGGTGAATAATCGAAAAATAAAATAAAATAAAGGGAAAAGAAAAGAGAAATGTACTAAGGTTTTAGAATCCACACCCACCAAATCACAGCAACACATTCTCATGTTCGTTAATACACATCCGAAGTTCTCACCGTAAAAATCTTATGAATGTTCTACTATGCTTCAAAAATTAATTAAATCATTCAATGAATCCGTTCTTTTGCACAAATCACAAAAGATATCCGGTTTTTAACCAAATCATCAAATGTATCCGTAGAACGAAACACAATGAATATCCAATATTTTGATAAACGAAAAATCCAAGCAATCAATTAAATGAGACTATTCTCAAATCATCACTTGTATCCGGAAATCACAAGAGATACCCAAGTATTCATCTCAACAATTGAAAAGAAGTAGAATATTGGAAATATTAAATCTAATTAAATCGGATGGTATACACTCACACAAAAATATAATTGCTCTTCAAAGGTGAGGTTTCATCCTCAACCTTAGTTGAGAAATTAGCTACTCATGGATAAAAATAACTACAACTTAAAACATTAAATTAAAAGCATAAAAATTAAACACTTACAAATAAAAAATGAAAGAACAACTAGAATAGAGACTTGGTGCGTGAGGGCTGTGCCCCATTCCACACACCCTTCCTTCTCTCCCTTTCTCTCTACTTATAGAAAATCCAATCAAAGCAGGAAAAGACAAACTCCAAATTCGCACAGATTTGCGCACTTTTATTGCGGGACAATTTTGGCATAGTAAAAGTCCGAAATAGAAAAAAACCTATTTCAGACTTATTTGTTGAATTTTTCATGAGCTTTCCAACGCCACCAAAATCAACGCAATCCGATTTTCGAGTCAAAAGTTATGATGAAAGTAACATGCATAACTCAAGGATTTTTCCACTTTGTTGAAATATTGGTTTTGGACTTTTCCACTTTGTTGAATTTTCTTCAATCTTTGTTGTCAATAAGTGTAGAGTTGCTGCCCATTATGGAGATATGTGCTGTCCAGCTTTGTTCTTCACGTGCAGCTTGGGGAGACAAGGAATAGAACAAAATAAAATAAAATAAGAGAGATGGACAAACTTCCGGATTTTCGGGATGATCCAACGACTAAAATTAAAACAGCCATATCTTTTTCCACGCATCTCCAAACTGGCTGAAACTTGTTGCGTTGGAAATATAACATCTTGAACTTCAATTTAGACCTAAGAAACTCTCAAAACGGATATCGTTTGGTCCTGTTATGATAAGTCTAAATCTAGTAGTCTGCTGCATCCGAATTTCCTTGTATTTTGCTTGAATTATATCATCTCTCTTATTGTCCTACAAAATATAAAAACACTAAAACTAACCAAAGCATTAGAAAATAACAAAGCTAAAGGTTTAACTAATGTAAATTAAGGGGTCCAAATATACACTTTTTGGCACTCATCAATCTCCTCAGAAAATTCATGGGCTAGGGAATCTAGAGTAGCTCCAAATATAATGTCATCAACATAGATTTGAGCAATGAGCTTGTGTGTACCTTGATTTCTGATGAACAAGGTCCGATCAGCCTTGTAAACCCCTTGGCCAATAGATATGTAGTGAGACGCTCATACCAAGCACGAGGAGCCTGCTTAAGCCCATATAGGGCTTTCTTCAGCTTGTAGACATGATGGGGATGATGAGGATCTTGAAATCCTTTTGGCTATTCTACATAAACTTCTTTTTGTAGAATGCCGTTCAGAAAGGCACTCTTTACATCCATCTGATAAAGCTTGAATCCAAGATGGCAAGCGATGGAGAGAAGAATTCTGATGGATTCTAACCTGGCAATCGGAGCAAAGGTTTCATCAAAGTCTATTCCCTCAATCTGAGTATATCCCTGGGCAACAAGACGTGCTTTATTCTTGACCACTGCATCATGCTCATCTGGCTTGTTCTTGAAAATCCACTTGGTGCCAATGATATTATGATCCTCAGGCCGGGGAACCAGAGTCAAACATCATTTCTGGTAAACTGATGAAGCTTAGCATGCATGGCAGACACCCAGCTTTCATCTTGCAGGGCTTCATAAACTTTCTTGGGATCTGTTTGTGCAAGATAGTAGCTGTAGGAAACTTGATTAGCTACTTCACTTGACGGCTGGATGACTCCGTTTCTTAGCCAACGCCCTTCTTCAACAGATCCAAGAAGCTACTGGGGGGATGATTGAGCTTCACCCATGACCGCTTAGAAGGATTTGCAGGATTATCCTCATCTTTAGAAGCATTGGCAGTAGTATCAGAAGTTGCAGGAATGGGAAGAGATTCAGCTGGAGACATACCTGGAGAAGTTTTGATCACGTCAGCTGAAATGACAGGCAGTTCCGCAGAATTGAGCTGATTTTCCTCCACCTTGCTTGATGCCTCAACTTCTTCATCATCAATTATAAAATTGATAGATTCCATTACAGTTTCTATCCTTTTATTGTAAACCCTGTAAGCACGACTGTTTGTGGAATACCCCAAGAATATACCTTCATCACTTTTGGGATCAAATTTCCTAAGATTGTCCCTATCACGAAGAATCTAGCATTTACTTCCAAAAGTTCTAAAGTACTTAACTGTGGGCTTTTTACCTCGCCAAATCTCATAGGGAGTTTTGTTTGTTTCAGGCCTCAGCTAGACTCTGTTAATAATATGATATGCAGTATTGACAGCTTCTCCCCAAAAATGTTGAGAAAGATTTTTTGAGTGGATAATTACACGAGCCATCTCTTGAATCACCCTGTTCTTTCTTTCTACAACTCTATTTTGTTGAGGAGTGATAGGAGAAGAAAATTCTTGCTTGATTCCATACGAAAGGCAGAATTCTTCAAACTTGGCATTCTCGAATTCCCTTCCATGATCATTGCGGATCCTTATAATCTGGCAGTTTTGCTCAATTTGAATTTTCCTGAATAAATGTTGAGCTGCATCAAAAACATTAGATTTTTCCCGAAGAAGAATAGCCCATGTATATCGAGAGAAATCATCCACTACTACCAATATGTACTTCCTCCCACCTAGACTAGCAGTTCTAGTGGGACCCATGAGATCCATATGCAGCAATTCTAAATTTCTGGAAGTTAGAATACCTAAGGTTTTCTTATGAGTTGCTCGTGCCTGCTTCCCTAGCTGGCAAGGACCACAGATTCCTTTCCCAGTCTTCTCCATTTTAGACAGATCTTTGACAATGTCTTTGCTAGCAATCTTCAACATATCTGTGAAATTCAAATGCCCCAACCTTTGATGCCATAGTTCATTGTCATCTATGGCTACCTTATTGCAGATAATTTGAGGATTTAAAGTGAGACCCGAAAGGCCATAGCAGTTGTCAGCAGTCCTTTCTCTGCCCATAAGCCACTTGCCATTGCTGTCAAAGATATTACATTCCTTTTTGGAGAATTGCACCACCAAATCATTGTCACAAAATCGGCTGATGCTGAGAAGATTTACCTTGAGCCATTCCACATACAAAGCTTCCTGAGATGCTCCAAGTCCCAGAATGTCAATGATCCCTTTTCCAATAACCTTGGATTGGCTTCCATCTCCATAGGTGACCCTTCCTCCTTTGCCCATCTGAACTTCTTTCAGTAGAGTCTTGTCACCTGTCATGTGTTTAAAGCAGCTACTATCCAAATACCACAAACAAGTATCAAGAATTTTTAGGGCAGTATGAGCAACTAAACACAGATTATCATCCTTTTTAACCCAGACTTGTTTGGAAGTCTTCTTCTTATTATTAGCCAAGATATATCTTCTTTCATTAGGAGTGAGTCTTTCTAACTTTTCACTAATAAGCTTAACTTGATCACTTAAGTTCTTGACTTGGTTCTCATAACCTGGTTCATCTTCCCTAGGTACATGTAATCTATCCCAAGGTCTTTGAGAACGGATCTGGAAGCAATTAGGGCGGATATGACCACTAATGCCACAGTGATGACACGTAGGGATAGAATTACAGTTTTTATCACTAGCCCTTTTATCAATACAAGTAACCTGAGTACGATTATGAGACATGCTAGGTAACATAGTTCTGTGAACAGACATAGCATGAGAAACAGAAGCAATCTTATCAATACTCAAATCAGAGTCAAAAGAGTTGTCCAAAGGTAATTCAGAATTCATTAGATCATCTTCTACATACTTAATTTTTTCAATAATCACATCCTTTTCAATTTCAAAATCTTTAAGTCTTTGTAAGTGATCAATGATAGTATTTTTGAAATTCTCAAATTGTTTAAACAATTCGACACACAACCTTTAGAGTTCATCTTTCTCCATCAAATCAAAATTGACATACATGATATAAGCAATAGAAGTCACACAAAATAACACTCAAGAACTTAATCTTCTCAGAGTGTACCAAGCACTGATACCAATTGAAAATTAAAGATGACTTCTAATATTAACAAGTGTGTACAATAGTGTGCAACAAAATATCAAAATGCATAAAATAAAGAGACAGATATTTTGTTGACGAAGTGGAAACTCAACTAAGAGAAAAATCACTTCGGGGCAGCCAAACCCAGGATATCCACTATTTAGAAGACAAGACTAGTTACAAAGCAGTAGCACTCACATAACCTTATGCAATGGTCGTACCTTGAACTCTGACGTGTAACCCAACACGAACGTCTCCCAACCAAGTCACCTATTTGAAGGGGTCTTCAATGAAATCCTTTACCTTAGGGCCAACCCCTAAGATAGACTTCAGTTCAGCACAACAACAGCACTTGACAATGGCTTGAGAGAGAATAACTCAGCACAACAACTCTAAAATATAACTCTCTAAGCACTACGGAATTCAATACCGAATTCTTACAAATCTCAAGCTTGAGGGCCTCTATTTATAGGCTGCAAGTTCAAATGAGCATCTGACTTGAAATACCTAGGCGCCATCCGGACGGTAGTCATAAAATGTCCAGATAGACAACTGTGCAATCGGCTTTCTAAATTTTGCAGAAATTCTTTCCTGAATAGAGTCGCGTTCGGACGGTCGCACTTCAGCTCATGCAATTTCCATATCAAGGCTTGGCGTGTCCGGACCATAACATCTTACATCCGGACAGTGAATTTGATGCATGCAATTTCCATATCTGAAGCATGAGCGTCCGGACCATGAAGAATAACGTTCGGACGTCTTGATTTTGAATGCACGACTAGCCATATGGATGAGCGCGTCCGAATGGAAATCCACATCGTCTAGACGGTTGTAGCTGTCTTCCCATATCTGTGTTTTGGAAAGAAATCTCATAGCTGATCGAACACTAGATGGCGTCCGGACGTGCTACTGAAACGTCCGGACGGATGCAAGCTGGAACAGTTCAAAGCTTCTCGACACAGAGGAAGGTCCGGATGGAAATTTCTCGTCGTCCGGATGGATGATGCTTGGACAGTTGAGCGTCCGGACGGTTGAAAGAGAACCAAATTTACTGCCTTGAAATCTTCACAGAGTCTTCTTGAAGAACATAACAGAAGTGTAGACTCTGGATAAAACAGCTTCCCTGTATAAAGGCATCATTACATAGAAGTAATTTTGTCCAACAGAATGTAGCCAATTACACACCAACACACTATTCAGAAGACAAAGCTAGTTACAAAGCAGTAGCACTCACATACCCTTATGCAGTGGTCGTACCTTGAACTTTGACATGTAACCCAACATGAACGCCCCCCAACCAAGTCACCTACTTGAAGGGTCTTCAATGGAATCCTTTACCTTAGAGCTAACCCCTAAGATAGACTTCAGTTCAGCACAGCAACAGCACTTGGCAACGGCTTGAGAGTGAGTAGATCAGCATAATAACTATTACAGTATTCTCTCTAAGCTCTACGGAATTCAATACCGAATTCTTACAATTCTCAAGCCTAGAGGCCTCTATTTATAGGCTACAGGAGTTCAAATACGCGTCTGACTCCAAATACCTAGGTGCCATCTGGACGGTAGACATAAGGCGTCCGGACAAAAAACTATGTGATTGGCTTTTCAAATTCCCTGCAATCCTTTCCTGAATTGAGCCGTGTCCGAACAGTGTTGCCCTAGCATCCGGATAGTTACACTTTAGCTGCATGTAATTTTCATATTAAGTCTTAGAGCGTCCGGACCATTAAGGATGTCGTCTGGACGGTTGATATGATGCACGCAATTTCATATATGAAGCTTGAGCATCCGGACCATGAAGACTGTCGTCTGGACGTCTGAACTTTGAATGCACAACTTGCCTTATGAAGGATAGCGTCTGGACAGGAAAACACATCGTCCGGACGGTTACAGCTGTCTTCCCATATCTGTGTTTTGGAAAGAAATCCCATAGCTGGTCAAATACTAAACGGCGTCTGGACGTGTTACTAAGACGTCCGGACGGATGCAAGCTGGAACAGTTCGAAGCTTCTCGACACAGTGGAAGGTCTAGACGGAAAGTTCTCGTCGTCCAGACGGATGATGCTTGGATAGTTGAGCGTCATGAAGAAATATCATGTCGTTTGGACGGTTGCAAGGGAACCGAACTAACTGCTTTGAATTTTACACAGAGTTTACTTAAAGCTCAAAACTGAAGTGTAGACTCTGAATAAAACAACATCCCTGTATAGTAAGCATCATTACATATAAGTGATTTTGTCCAACAAAATGTAGCCAATCACAAACTAACACACCCCGTGAGGGGGAGTGGACTCACCTAGTGGTGAGATCACAGCATGCCTAGGATTCTAGTTCCTAATCCTAGAGCATGTTAGGTTTGCATTGGATTGATTATCTTTAGCATATCTTGTTTATGCTTTGCATTATTTTTTTTTTAATTTTTTTTTTTTTTTGGAACCATATTTGTTTTATCCCCATAGTTTCTCTTGTTGTATTGAGAAAGTTTCTGTAGGTATTTCACGGGGATGACAGAAAAAGCACGTCGGGCTTTTTTTTTCTTTCATGATAACTTCACATCTCTCTTTGAGGATAGGTTTGCTCTTACCTCACATGCTAGGACTAGATGTTATTTCTTTTCTCCATAGCATGTTTTTGTTTTTTTGTGTCTTATTTTTTTTCATAAGACATTGTGCTTTACAAGTCTTTTAGCTATCTCATGTATTTTTATCTAATATCTCAGTTCATTGTGCTTTGATATAATATGATATAATATGATTAAGATCCTAAGTCTGATATTTGTTGAATTTCGTTGCTGCATCTAAATGCTAGATAATTGCTTTTGTCATGCAATGAAAAATTGTGCACTATCCAAAGCTTCCCTAAGGTACATTTTTTTTTTTACTCCCTGATTTTTAGCTTCTGAAAATTCTGATGAAAGAGATTTTTTTTGCTAAGATGGTCAAATTGACCAACTCGCTAGTTGAACATAGAACCCATAAATTCTGACATTCTTTCTAGGTTGCAGTACCAAGTGATAAAAAAACATTTATGTTTTAGTAAATATGGATAACTAAAATGATCCACTGCTTATTGTGCTGTAAATTTGTTCTTAAAACTTGTCCCTATATAAACAGTCAATGACCAAATCATTGCGGAAATAGAGGGTCACTAGGCCCTAGTAAATAAGGTTTGACTTTTGACTGATCTAACATTGATTTTCTCTCTTGTTTAGAAAATTCAGTTGCTTTAAATCATATCAGCAAACATCATACTTTATTGAGAAAGCTTTCATACACACACACACACACACACACACACACACACACATTGCATGAGTTGAGTATGCTATTTAAAATTTCTGTCTACAGGGAAATTTATGCTCATTAAATACTTGTCTCTCAAATATATGTTTGCATATTTTTGACTTGCTATCTGACTGATTTCTTAGGTATAGATACATGCGTGTGCTGCTTTTCTTATGAAAGGACTAACCTTGTTGTCTTCCTCTCCCTTTTCAGCAAGATGTTCTTTTGGGCTTTTTACAATATTCTTTTTCCTATGTTTGGACTTTGGAACTGTATAACTGTGGTTTTTCTATACTTTGTTTACCATTTGTCCTTTTGAAACAAAAAGGGGGAGTATTTTTATTTTTGGACCGGGATTGTATTTTTAAAACCGATCATGTGATTTTTGTCCCAAAATGGCCAAAGAGGGAGTTTGTTAGTTTAATGGCTTCATTCTGTTGACAAAATCACTATCTTGTAATGTTGCTGCCTTAACAAGGATGTCGTATGTTTTCAGAGTCTTCAAAGTTTTAGAGTTTATTTCTCTAAAATGGAAAGAGCCTTAATATGACAAGTTTGAGTGTCACAAGCATCAAGAAGGCAATTTCAGACTTCCAGAAAGATTCTGCGAAGTTTCCAACTCAGCAAAAGTCAGATCCCTTGTTCCCGTCTGGACGGTCCAGTGAAGCTTCCGGACGCCCTCCTGTGTCTAGAAGATTCTGACAGCTTAGCGTGCATCCATTCGGATGATAGGGCAACACCATTCGGACGCTCTTCAGTGTTCGAGAAGAATCTAAAGTCCTTTACAGACATGGATTGGGAAGACAGCTTGCAACCGTCCGGACGCGGCCTTAATAAGGAAACACGTGAAGCGCGTTATGGAAGGCGGTTGCACAGTTCACCGTCAGGACGCTTTATGCCTCCGTCCAGACGCCGCCTAGAGAAATCTGAATCAGACTCGATTCAGGTCTTCTAAAGCCTATAAATAGAGGCCTCTAGGCGTGTATTATTTACAGAAGTTGGTGGTGAATTCCTTTGTACTTATAGAGAGTGTTTAGGCAGATATTGTGAGATTAGCTAGCTCTCTAAGGGTCTTTGTGTGATTTGATCAGTTTTGAGGTCTATCTTAGGGAGGAGCCCTAAGTTAAAGGATTCCATTGAAGACCTCTTCAGGTAGGAGACCTGGTTAGAAAGCGTTCACGTTGGGTTACGTATTAGAGTAAGGTACGATCGCTGCATCAGGGGTATGTAAGTGTTACTGTTTTGTTACTAGCTTTGTCTTCTGAATAGTGGATATCCTGGGTTTGGCTGCCCCGGAGTGATTTTTCTCTTAATTGAGTTTCTACTTCGTCAACAAAATATTTGTTTCTTTTAAATTTCGCATTTAATATTTTGTTGCACATTTGATCACACACACATTATAAATTAGGAGGCCATCACAATAGCAACATGAGTGGCTAAAATCCTTTGTAGGATATTGATGTAGCCCTATCCAAGCACAATGATTTGATTGTATTTTAATTTAGAGAATTTCAGTTTATTCATGTTGGTTGTATTATTATGAGAATTGTTACAATTTGATATTGCTCTTCATATTTTAAATGCAATTGTTCTTCAATTCATAATCAATATTGGTAAAATTCTTTTATTGTCTTAGAAAGCTTTTTACCTTTATTGAATTCAAATCATTCTGACAAGTGGAATTATGAGCCCACCACCTTAGCATAAATAATTACACTAAGACCTCAGATGTATACTATTCACTGAATTTTCACAAAGAACCAACTTTTCATTTTTAGTCATGCGTACACTATAACAGCCACCAATTTTATAAACCTTTGTTTGAAAACCCCCATAGCTGATATAGGAAACACCAACTAATAGAAAACATTTAAACATACTAGGCAGCTAAAATTATACGTAGAAGTTTCGTTATAGAAAACAATGGCATTTAAATCATGCAACCATCCGATAGAAATATACATAAGTTCTTTTCCATTGAGACTCTTATGCATACTAATACGTCTAGTAAAACCATTCATAATATAAAACATCACGCTCATAAAAACAATGCTATACATGCTCAAGCAAGGTTTATTTGTTTTACATCGACCGGATAGTGAACTACCCGTCGATTAAAGTTTTACATCGACCGTATAGCACCCGGTACTATCCGCCGATTAGAGTTTTACATCGACCAAGTAGCACCCAATACTACTTGCCGATTAAAGGCTTGTCGTTTCCCGTGGGTTGTAAACCCCACTTCGATGCACGTTTAGCATTCATATGCTTATGCCTTATGCCTTAAAACAATATACATTTCATTTCATGAATCATGCCTTTTAACACATGCTTTCTTTATAAAAACATAAACGATTCAACATGTCATTTCTTAAACAATTTGCATAACTTAACCCACTCTAAAATCATATTCATGTTCCATTGCAATCACAGTTTTCAAAACTCCCAACCACAACATACATTGTCTCTATTCATTTAAACTCCACATATCATATCAATACTTCAAAGCATCATCATAATTTCAATATACTCTAAAGTACTCAAATCATCCAAACAGTTCATAATCAATATACAGTTGGTTCAAGTTTGTAAAACAATATATATTTTGCAATTCATCATATATGAAAATAATACTTCTCAATGAGTAGCATACTCACCTTGGTTGTGCGGATATTAAGCACTAGGTCTCCTAGACACCACCTTGCAATGTATCACTGTGGAATAACACATTGTACTAGTTAGCACTTTAAATAATTAACACCCTAATTAGCACTTGAATCGCTCAAGGCTAAACCGTTGGAAAACCCATCATATTTTTAAGGGTTTAAAACGTTTACCTATAAATCCTAGACACTAACTAAAACTCAAACAATACTAACCCGAAGTATTTACTAAGGATTAGATATTAAAATCACTATTTAATTAATTACTAACTCGCAATTAATTTACAAACCCGTAAATTATTTTCACTAACACTTATAATAATATTAGCCCTAAAATTATATTCACTAATCTCTAGATTATTTTTCACTAACATTTTCTCAATATTATTAATCCTAAAATTATTTTCATTAATCTTTTACAATAATTATTAACTTATTAACATAATTCATTAACACATTCAAAATAACATTAACCCATAAGAAAGTCTTAGGGTTAACCTCACAAATACTATTTAAACTAAATACCCATAATTATTTATTTTTACTAACATTATAACATAACCCATAAATACTTATTTTTACAAAACCCATAGCTAATTTGGGATTAATCATCATTGTACACAATTAATCCACAAATTAACAATCTAGGTTTTAAACACTTAAAAACTCTAAATTAATTTAACCTATCAAATTAGAGTTTCCAAACTTAAACCATAATTTATTTACTAACCCATAACATAATATTGCTATTTAAACACTAATAACACTAACCCATAAGGTTTACTTAGGATTAGACACAAGAAATCGCAATTAAAATATATAACCTAAAAGTTAGGGTTTAAGGAAACTCACCAAAATTCACCAAACCAAAACCCATGGTTTGGGTAGTCTCAAGCAAGTTCCAAGTAACCTATTACCTAAAGAAAACACTAGATTAAACTCACATTTCAATATTTTAACTCAAAATTACGAAATCATGAATTTAGTATTTTACCTCAAACGATCGGTGAAAACGTAGATCAGGTCCCGTAGATCATGTTTTCGAAATCAGATTTGAGTTTGGACGGTTGGACCTTTGTAGATCAAGGTTTTTATATGAAAAACCTTGAGAAAAATGACAAAATGGGAGAGACTACCGAATAGGCGTGAAACACAAAACAAAAGGCCACTATGCCTTATTAATTTAGGCGCACAATGCCTTTTGCTGTGATGGGCCACATGGCCCTTCATTATATATATGTAATTACCTTTTCCCCCCATGAACTACCAAAAAATGCGCGATGCCCCCATGAACTACCAACTCGACCAAAATAGAGCATTCAACTACTAAAGACAACCCTTTTCCCCCATTCCGTCAGTCAAAGGGGTTAAAACAAACGGTCAACGGGTCACGTGACCGTCACACGCCATTTTACCCTCATTTTCTTCCTCTTTTCCCCCCATGAACTACCACCATCTTCCTCTTTCCCCCCTATGAACTACCACTATCTTCCAACAGGCCCCCATGTAAAACGGTACATGACCCGTTGACTGTTTCTTTTAACCCCTCTAACTAACGGAAGGGGGGAAAATGGTTGTCTTTGGTAGTTGAATGCTCTATTTTGGTCGAGTTGGTAGGTCATGGGGGCATCACGCATTTTTTGGTAGTTCATGGGGGGAAAAGGTAATTACCCCATATTTTTTTCTTTTTGAGTGAAGGACCAAAACCTTCATTCATTTTTCTTTAATTGAGGCGCACAGCGCCTCAATTCCTTCTTTCCTTATTTTTTATTTTATTTTATTTTCTTTTACTTTTTATTTCATTTTATTTCATTTTATTTTCTATTTTCTATTTTCTTTTCTTTTTCTTATTTTCTTTTTCTTTCTATTTTCTTTGGACTTAAAAAATATCACTTGAATTTTCTTTTCATGGCTACCATTTACAAGTCCATAGGTTAAAAATAAAACACTTTGTTTTATTTTACCACAGCATATATACTTATTTTTATTTAATCCTAATAAATCCATTTTATAAACTTTGGTATTTAAAAATATTCTCTTGCATTTTAAATATACTTAATTAAGTTTAATAAATTATTTACTCAAATTTATACTTTAATTAATAAATAATGTCCCGGACATTACATCCCTCCCTCATAAAAATTTCGTCCTCGAAATTTGATCATTAAATTGCTTTACGCACATATGAGCATGCATTCTATTTCAAAAACACTCATGCAAATATGTGTTTTACTTGAGATATTTTGCAGGAGCGGTATGACATAACAATCATATCCGAATTTATTCGCTAAAATGGGGAATCGCTCCCACATTTAACAATCAAATACTCATGTGGCTTCCTCAACATTGTGATTTCACCAGAGTTCTAAGTAACGGGACGGTTTTAGTGTTTTCTTACTAATCATCACTCGCTTTGCACCTCTTCATAAGTCAATTTCCATTGAATACAAAGAAGCGCATCACAAGTAAAGGATCGCAAACACGTTTGTACGAAGAAATACAGGAAATGTCATGAATGCCTGCAAAAACTAGGAGACATTATGATCGATTATATGACGAACTCACGTTTAACACTAGGAACAACTCAATATTTCCAGAATTGAGGACACCCATATTGCCCAAAGCGTTACATGTTTCGCATTGGCAACACCTTGCATTTCACACGATCACCAATTTGAAACAAAAATTTGCGGCAATGTTAATATGGATAGCTCTTATCATCACTACACTATGAACATCCACTTTGAACGAGTGCAATCTCCCTTAGAATCATGCACCACTTTAAAGCTCGTTGATCATCTCACACCAACTTCATGCCAAATGAAATGGCGTTCATCTTCGCGTCCATACGACGTTACGTGCGATACAACGTCAATAGTTGTAAACTACCATAACTAGTAGTCACAACCAATGGCGAATATTATATTCGACTTTATAAATTCCCACACGCACAACTTAGGCGTACCCTTAAGTGTCTAAATAGCCCTCTCGGATTTACTGTCCGCCCGTAGAAGGTACGTTGAACTAACACTCCTATTACACTTTGAATCAATCTTGCCATCAACGTTACCTCATGTCTCCATCTCTTAACATTGGAGTGCATCAAGACTTGGGTGATAAGTGTGAATTCCACACACTACACCATCAAGGCATTGCCCACAAAATAGTAGGGCATAGACAAGGATTACCAACTCCGAACCATGAGGAGAACGGCGCTACTCATGATCCACGGTTGACAAGTAGCATAAACTATATCCTTGTTATTACACAAGGGTGCATCCCCACCCAATTGCGATGTATCTGTGCAAGCCACATACCCAACAATTTTCCATGGGTAGTTCAAGCACATGTGCAATTGTGTGTTCTTGTTCTAGCGTGTTGACTACGAATCCATTTTTGTTCAATCTAAGAACCAAGGCTATTTCTTCAAACCGAAACTCACATCACGTAAGCTTGGTGAAGAATTTATTTTACTAAGCACTTCCAACACTGATATCAAGTGTTTTCCATGCTCGACATGACTAGTCGAATAAACTAATGTATCAACGGTACACTCAGCTACTCAGATAACTATGTACCCATGAAACGCTTGATTCATCAAGTCCATAACTACCAACGGTGTATTTTTCAATCCAAATGGCATCACCAAAAACTCGTAATGGTCATACCATATATGGATCACTGACTTTGGCACATTTCCTTTTTGCATCGTGTGTGTATGGAATCTCGAAAGAAAGTCAATCTCCGAGAATACAAAAGCTCCCAAGAGTTGACTGAACAAGTTGTCAGTTCTCAATAAGGAATACTCCCAATTGATTGTCACTCGGTTTAGTACACGATAATTTATGCATCCTCGCATAGACTTGCGACTAAAGTGGAAACATCTGCACTATCCTAATGTTCGCAACTTGGACTCGACATGAGCTTGGCTTAGGCATAAGCCAAACACACAAGTGCATACTCTCGAACATTCATCATTGTCGAACGTCGGAGGGAGATAGCGGAGTAACTCGCAAACGAGACCCGCAAAGTTCAGACTCTCTATACAATGGGGTAGGAATACAACCACCCATTCGTGATTATCTACGTTCACTTCTACTTCTTGATCGTCAATCCATTCCAAATTAACACCAAAGCCCTAACGAGTTAACATCGTAGTTCAACATGATAAGCTTTATTGTTTAGCATGTTGAACGCCGAAATCCTATATGCATGACATTAAGACTCAACACATTACATGTTGAAGCTAAATATGTCAACATTTGAACTCTACATGCATAACACTGCTACCTTCGTTGGCAAAGTCTTTTCTCTTGTACCAATGGAACAATTGTCCACACGTTTCTTGCAAGTGTATGCGTCACCAACAAGAGTGGTCACGCAAGTGTTCTAATCTAAAGGTTCGATACTCAATTTGCATAACTTACAAATGCAAATGAGACAATGGTAGACAACTTAACATATCAAACTAATGAGTTAGACACTGTAGCTCATCATGTCAAACACAAGATCTAACAATGTCATTACCAATACATTGCTAAGGAGACGGCTTACATGTTCCCTGTGGCCATATGTGTCACCAATAGAAATGGTCACATACGTGTTTGATTTTAAAGGTTCAGTACTCATTATGTAACTGTGCATAATGAGACATACGAATGGATAACACTCTAATAAGCCAAATGCACACAATGCTACAACATAAAGGTATAATACCTATGGCAGCATCGACAACATTTGCGATGGTTGATGGACTTCAACTTTACTTGGTGTAAGTAGGCACACCATACATGAGCAAATTGTCTCTGCTAATAGTTGCCCGCTAAAGGTACTTGACTTTGGCGGCAACAAGTTGGCGACCTCTCGTGGAATGGCCTCCTCGACCATATTTACAATGCACTCTAGATCTTCAACAACATATATCCGAGCGTAGCTCCCACACTCTACACTAGGCAACGCTAGAGCTGCTTTGAGTCAAAGCTGCTAATGAAGGACATAGCTTTACGAGGCGACCAAGTCTACCACATCGAAAGCGAACCCGTGATTCTACATGACACATACACCAAAGTGTGGCTTCCACAATTGGTGCACCGTGTGACACCGAAGTGGCTCGCAAAGGCATTCTCTTCTCCAAGGAACTTAGAGCCACAACCAATAGGTTGCTTCTTTGGCGGTGAGGAAGCATGAGCTCCCAATGACATTGACCATTTTCTACTCAAATGATTCGTGGTCGAAGGTTTGGCAATGAGGGATGCTTAAAACCACTACTAACGAACAATTTCCTCGACAGAGGGGGGGGGGGGGGGGGGGGGAGGAGGTAGAGGCGCCTAAAATCACTTCCACCTCAATCACTCACTGAGGAATCCTCTTCCTCATTGCGTATCGATATTGCTTGTCTAGACGGCATGACTTATCTGTACAATAAAATGCCACATAGACAATGCTGCATAAAGAAGATTACATGCATCACAATACCCATGCAATGCACCTAAGAAGCTTATTCTAAACCGTTCCCCGTCTAAGCGATATACTCTACAAAATCACATTGAAGTTAATCTACAATGTGAAAGTGAGAGGTAAACTAACTATACGTAAATTAAATAATATGCATCACAAAATTCATGAAATCCATATGGAGTATTATATTTTAATTTCCTATCTTTGTTGAAGCTTTTAAAATTTCCTATGGCTCTTTTGTTATTATTAGACTCTGACACAACCCTAAGTTTCCGCTTTTCGCTTTTCTAACAAACCCTAGGACTAACTGCTCTGATACCATTAGCTGTGTCGACCCCTTTTTTTTTTTTTTTTGAAAACATGTAAACGGATCTTCACAGTGGCACGGCTATATGTTGCTCAGCCAACATATGACACATGCCCCATAACATGCACCTGATAATCAGAGTTACATCTAACAGCGGAATATAATAATCAATGTGCAGCGGAACACATATCATAAGCGGAAATATATCTAATACATAACAGTTAATTACAATAAGAGCCATTTACAAGTCTATCTATTTAAGACTTATAAAATATATTACACTGACTATATACTAAAATACAGGCTCAACAAATACCTATGCCACGAGCCACAAATAAAATACCCAAATACGGACTACCCATGAGGTCCGTGACTTATGACTGTTGCGATGTGCTCCAATCATAGCATCCCATACGCTAGGTGGACGAGTCATTATCTATATCCGCAGAACCTGCAACCAAAGTATCAATATTTGCACGGTTGCGGGGGTTGCCGCATCCGCACAGGTGGAATTATGAGCCCACCACCTTAGCATAAATAATTACACTAAGACCTCAGAGGTATACTATTCACTGAGTTCTCGCAAAGAACCAACTTTTTCTTTTTAGTCATGTGTACACTATAACAGCCACCAATTTTATAAACCTTTGTTTGAAAACCCCCATAGCTGATATAGCAAACACCGACTAATAGAAAACATTTAAACATACTTGGCAGCTAAAATTATATGTAGAAGTTTCGTTATAGTAAACAATGGCATTTAAATCATGCAACCATCCGATAGAAATATACATAAGTTCTTTTCCATTGAGACTCTTATGCATACTAATACGTCTAGCAAAACCATTCATAACATAAAACATCACGCTCATAAAAACAATGCTATACATGCTCATGCAAGGTTTATTTGTTTTACATCGACCGGATAGTGAACTACCCGTCGATTAAAGTTTTACATCGACCGAATAGTGAACTACTAGCCGATTAAAGTCTTACATCGACCGAATAGCACCCGGTACTATCCGTCGATTAGAGTTTTACATCGACCAAGTAGCACCCGGTACTACTTGCCGATTAAAGTTTTACATCGACCGAATAGCGAACTACTCGCCGATTAAAGTTTTACATCGATCGAATAACACCCGGTACTATCCGCCGATTAGAGTTTTACATCGGCCAAGTAGCACCCGGTATTACTTGCTAATTAAAGTTTTACATCGACCGAATAGCACCCGGTACTATCCGCCGATTAGAGTTTTTCATCGGCCAAGTAGCACCCGGTATTACTTGCCGATTAAAGTTTTACATCGACCGAATAGCGAACTACTCGCCGATTAAAGTTTTACATCGACTGGATAGCACCCGGTACTATCCGCCGATTAGAGTTTTACATCGACCAAGTAGCACCCAATACTACTTGCCGATTAAAGGCTTGTCGTTTCCCGTGGGTTGTAAACCCCACTTCGATGCACGTTTAGCGTTCATATGCTTATGCCTTATGCCTTAAAACAATATACATTTCATTTCATGAATCATGCCTTTTAACACATGCTTTCTTTATAAAAACATAAACAATTCAACATGTCATTTCTTAAACAATTTGCATAACTTAACCCACTCTAAAATCATATTCATGTTCCATTGCAATCACAGTTTTCAAAACTCCCAACCATAACATACATTGTCTCTATTCATTTAAACTTCACATATCATATCCATACTTCAAAACATCATCATAATTTCAATATACTCGAAAGTACTCAAATCATCCAAAACAGTTCATAATCAATATACAGTTGGTTCAAGTTTGTAAAACAATATATATTTTGCAATTCATCATATATGAAAATAATACTTCTCAGTGAGTAGGATACTCACCTTGGTTGTGCGGATATTAAGCACTAGGTCTCCTAGACACCACCTTGCAATGTATCACTGTGGAATAACACATTGTACTAGTTAGCACTTTAAATAATTAACACCCTAATTAGCACTTGAATCGCTCAAGGCTAAACCGTTGGAAAACCCATCATATTTTTAAGGGTTTAAAACGTTTACCTATAAATCCTAGACACTAACTAAAACTCAAACAATACTAACCCGAAGTATTTACTAAGGATTAGATATTAAAATCACTATTTAATTAATTACTAACTCGCAATTAATTTACAAACCCGTAAATTATTTTCACTAACACTTATAATAATATTACCCCTAAAATTATATTTATTAATCTCTAGATTATTTTTCACTAACATTTTCTCAATATTATTATTCCTA
Organism: Alnus glutinosa; assembly: GCF_958979055.1. Classification (NCBI taxonomy): domain Eukaryota; kingdom Viridiplantae; phylum Streptophyta; class Magnoliopsida; order Fagales; family Betulaceae; genus Alnus; species Alnus glutinosa. The sequence goes on along the minus strand of NC_084895.1, from coordinate 4,148,747 downwards.
AAATTATTTTCATTAATCTTTTACAATAATTATTAACTTATTAACATAATTCATTAACACATTCAAAATAACATTAACCCATAAGAAAGTCTTAGGGTTAACCTCACAAATACTATTTAAACTAAATACCCATAATTATTTATTTTTACTAACATTATAACATAACCCATAAATACTTATTTTTACAAAACCCATAGCTAATTTGGGATTAATCATCATTATACACAATTAATCCACAAATTAACAATCTAGGTTTTAAACACTTAAAAACTCTAAATTAATTTAAACTATCAAATTAGAGTTTCCAAACTTAAACCATAATTTATTTTACTAACCCATAACATAATATTGCTATTTAAACACTAATAACACTAACCCATAAGGTTTACTTAGGATTAGACACAAGAAATCGCAATTAAAATACATAACCCAAAAGTTAGGGTTTAAGGAAACTCACCAAAATTCACCAAACCAAAACCCATGGTTTGGGTAGTCTCAAGCAAGTTTCAAGTAACCTATTACCTAAAGAAAACACTAGATTAAACTCACATTTCAATATTTTAACTCAAAATTACGAAATCATGAATTTAGTATTTTACCTCAAACGATCGGTGAAAACGTAGATCAGGTCCCGTAGATCATGTTTTCGAAATCAGATTTGAGTTTGGACGGTTGGACCTTTGTAGATCAAGGTTTTTATATGAAAAACCTTGAGAAAAATGACAAAATGGGAGAGACTACCGAATAGGCGTGAAACACAAAACAAAAGGCCACTGTGCCTTATTAATTTAGGCGCACAACGCCTTTTGCTGTGAAGGGCCGCATGGCCCTTCATTATATATATATTTTTTTTTCTTTTTGAGTGAAGGGCCAAACCCTTCATTCATTTTTCTTTAATTGAGGCGCACAACGCCTCAATTCCTTCTTTCCTTATTTATTTTTTTTATTTTCTTTTCTTTTACTTTTTATTTCATTTTTTTTATTTCCTTTTCTATTTTCTTTTCTTTTCTTTTTCTTTTTTTATTTTTCTTTCTATTTTCTTTGGACTTAAAAAATATCACTTTTATTTTCTTTTCATGGCTACCAGTTACAAGTCCATAGGTTAAAAATAAAATACTTTGTTTTATTTTACCACAGTAAATATACTTATTTTTATTTAATCCTAATAAATCCATTTTATAAACTTTGGTATTTAAAAATATTCTCTTGCATTTTAAATATACTTAATTAAGTTTAATAAATTATTTACTCAAATTTATACTTTAATTAATAAATAATGTCTCGGACATTACACTGCCACCGTTGGTTATTGGAGTTTCTTGGTATCTCGAATTTGTCATTGAAGGTCCTTGAATTTCGGGATCCAGTCGCTGGAATTCAGCGGCACTGGCCTGATTCTTGTTAGTGTAGCCAAAATCTAGCACAATGGCAGGATTTCGGCAACCTTCGCCAGTTTTCGACAACTGTGCCAAATTTTGGTGGCACTGTTTTGCCTGAATCTGGCTACTGTGTCAAATTCTAGTGAAACTGGCTGGAATCTGGCCAATGTTGCTAGATTCTGACCACCATCGCTGGAATCTTGTCGCCGATCATTTTTCGGAGTCAGTGATTTTTGTTTTTGTATGAGCCAAACACTAAAAAAATATTTTTATAGACATTATTTTTTCGTTAAATATATTTTCCGACAAAAAAACATTTTACGTCGAAACAAACGGAATACTAGTCAACAAATAAAACAAGAAATTAAGCAGTTTTAGTTTACTCTAAAGCACTTGTATAATTTACATCTTTGCTGATATTTTCACCAGTTTTCAACTACGCTCAGGATGAGCATAATGTCATCGTAGTCAATGCTTCTGGATATGATATCTGCCTTGCCTCTCCAAACATGGGAGCCTTCTACTGTAATGTCCAAGATATTAATTAAACATTTAAAATGGAAATTGGACTAAACGAATGATTAGAGTTAGTAGAGTGTCAAGAAAATGCAAGAGGACGCGTAGAAAACACTTAGAAAATCCTAGGAATGGAGTTTCTGGGTGGCGTCCGGACGCTTACTTAGCCCATCTGGATGGCCTTGGCAGAAAGTTCCTATTCATAGCGCTGTTCGAACGCTCCTGCGAACACCAAAGTCTGAGAAGATCTATTCGCAGTGTTGTCCGAATGCTCTTGAGAACACCAAAGTCTGAGAGGACCCATTCACAACGCTGTCTAAACGCTCCTGCGAACACCAAAGTCCAAAAGTTCTCATTCGCAGTCCTGTTCGGACACCCGAGCAAACACCTAGGACTTCTTGTGCGAGCGTCTGGACGCTCGCTTATTCCGTCCGTACGGCACTGGAGATAAATATGGATCTGAGCTCTTTTGGCTCATTTTATCCGAATCTCTCTCCCACCACACGATTTTTCTTAAGGTTTTTCATACAAAAACCTTGATCTATGAAGATCCAAAGGTTTGATCTAAAATCCGACTTCGGGAACGTGATCTACATGCTTGGATCTACGTTGTCATCGATCGTTTTGAGGTAAATCATTAAATTCATATTTTTGGGATTTTTGAGTAAATCTTGTGAATGTGAGTTTAATCTAGTGTTTTCTCTAGGTATTGGGTTACTTAGAACTTGCTTGAGGCTACCCAAACCTTGGGTATTGGTTTGGTGAACTTTTGGTAAGTTTTTCCTCAAACCCTAACTTTTGGGTATTTTATTTAAGTGGTGTTTTATGTGATTAACCTTAAGTAAATACTCATGGGTTAACATTATGGTGGTTGGATTAGTATTTTATGATTATGGGTATGTGTTTAGAAACCCTATAATTTTATGAGTAACTTAGTGACGTAGCCTTTGAGCGATTCAAAGTGCTACTTAGTGTGGTTAATAGCTAGGAAACTAAATGGTGCAATGTGTTGTGTTTTAGCTGCACTTTGCGGGCCAAACCTAAATTTGTGTGGAGTTGATGTACGAGCAACCAAAGGTGAGTATTCTACTCACTGAGAAACTATTATTTTTATATATTATAGAATTGCAAAATATATATGTTGTTTTGTAAATCCGAACCGACTATGTGTTGAATTTATTTGTTTTGGATGATTTGAGTACTTTCAAGTATGTTGAACTTATCAATGATATTTTGGAGAATTGAATATTGTATGTGGAGTGTAGAATGAATTGTGTGATTGCGTGCTACAGTTGGGAATTTCAAATACTGTATTTGGTGTTTGAGAAATTTGTGATGTAATATGTTTGTGGAATTAGAGGGTTTTTATCACAAATTGTTTTGGAGCATATTGCATTGACGCTGCATGGATACACAATCTTGGGAGATACTCGAGCCAAGGGCTCTACAACTAGAGTCTCGGACTTGGCTACTTGAGTGTGGGACTCGGTTACTTGAGCCAGGGGCTTTAGGGACTTGCATATGCATACATATATCGTGGTGTGTTTGTGATTGCTGTTTTCATGATATGTATATTGTAGTTTTTGCTAGGCATATTAGTATGCATATGAGTCTTAATGGACAAGAGCATACGTATATTTCTATCGGCTAGTTGCATGATTTAAATGCATGAAGTTTGAGAGTACGTAGATGATTGCATTGCCTAGAACTAGAGATGATAATGTCTATGTAATACCACGCGAGTTGTTATGCGAAGGCAATAAGCTGTTGGGTGTAGGCATTAGAATCAGAGATGCCAATGTCTATGTAAAACCATGCGAGTTGTCGTTGTTCTTCAGCTAAGACGTGCTTGTATATTAGAGTCTAACTCTAGTACTTGCATGATCACACTGACGTCCAAAGGCAATAAGCTGATGGGTGTGGGCATGGTGTCATCTATTTCAGGAAATGTGGATGTCTTAGTACAACTAAACTAGATGCCATTGTTTTTGAGCTTAAGGACTATGTGCATGCGAATGCCCTCGTGTGTATGTAAGCCTAAGCCACTGAATCACAAAAGTATTATAGTAGGTGAGAATGTATGTAGTTGATTCCAACAACGGAACTTCTATGTATAATCTCAGCTGTATAGCATGATTTAAATGTTTTCTAATAGTCAGTGTTTACTGTATTAGCTGTAGGTGTTTTCAAAGACAAAAGTTTATAAAATTGGTAGTCTTTATAGTGTACGTAAGACCAAAAAGAAAAGTTAGTTCTTTGTGAAAACTCAGTTAGTTTAATATCACTGAGGTCATGGTATGTTTTATGCTGAGACGGTGGGCTCATAATTCCACTTGTGTGGATGCGGTTAACCTCGCAACCATGCAGATGTTGCTCCTTTGGCTGCAGGTACACCTGAGGTAGACGGCGATCCAGTTGCGTTGTATTTGGCATATTACGATTGAAGCCCACAGCGACAGTCGTAATGGGATGGACTATGGTGTCCATTCTTTTGTTATGTTTTGTATATGGCTTGTGGCGTATGTGTCACGCATTATTTTGTATTAATGGTAATATTGTAAAGCCTTAAACAAATAGACTCATGTATGACTCTTTTGTATGCACCACAAGTTATCTATAGATATGCTTTCCGTAATGATCATATTGGTATCATGTTATATTTCGCTGTTAGATGTAACTCTGATTATTAGGTTCATATTATGGAGCATGTGCCATATGTTGGCTGAGGGACATGTAGCCGTGCCACTGTGAGGACTCATTTGTGATGCATGTTTAAAAAAAAAAAAAAATGGGTCGTCACATCTACAGTGGCAATGACAGAACAACCTTGACCACTCCAGGGAACAAATATTACATATGTCAATGGCATTGCGATTACTCGGACCAAAAGCTTATGATCAAAGTCTTGAGGAAGAGGATGCTAGCCGGCACACCCGAATCTTCACCTGCATCATTGCCGCCGTCTGAAGCAAATTAAACCTTATTGGAAACTTTGGTGGAGATGGTGTTCCTTACTAGTTTACATGTGTTGGAAACTAGTTATATACTACACCCTCCCTCATCCTACTATGCTAATGTGGCAGTGTCCATCAGGTTTTTGAGTTTTTTTTTTTTTTAATAAGAGCTGATGGACACTATCAGATTAGCCTAATGAGATGAGATGGAAATGAGTGTATTGAGTAATGTTATACACTACATTTTATGTCACAACTATCTCACAATGCTGATGTGACAGTCATTGTTAAAAAAAAATAAAAAAAATCCAAGAGTTGGTTCGGATTGCCATGTCAACATTGTGATATAATTGTATTATAAAAAGGTAGTTTCTAACATTACTCATAATAATAGAAAAAGTAATAGATTAATATACATAAACGGTCCGAAACCTAGAAGCTTAAGATGGAAATTCTAAACAATTTTCATGAATGGTGTATGATTGGATAGCCTAATTGAATATGAGCAAAGTTTTCCTTTAATGTGTCTAAAATGAATGTAATTTTTCATATTATTTTTAATTCTCGCATGTCAGTTAAATTCTTCCAACTTAATTTGGAAAACTTTATCCCCACCCCATTCAATATTTTGCATAAATAACCCATGCTTGTGCTAGAAGCCTAGAATAAGGATTTTCAGTTTTTTTTTTTTCCTTAAAATACAGGACCTACTTCATCCTTAAATAGGGTGGTGTTTCTCTTAAAATCAGGGGTAATTAATAAAGTCTCTTTTGCTTGTGCATATCCTCTTAAAGTTAGTTGCTCTTGATTATGTCTTCTGTTTTCACAGCGAGCAACATTCTTGCAAATTAATCCATATAGGTGACCATGTAATTTAAAAACAACCTAAGTAATTAGAAAAAAAAAAATTTAAAAACAACCTTAAATTTCAAATTCATGTAGCCAACAATAATAAAGTGCAGAAATTATGTGTAGCATCTTGGGTCATTTTGCTATTAACAACTAACTGATCCTAATTAAAGTCTTACACAATATCCAAACCAATAATGCACTCATCTTTTGCTTGAGTTTGTTAGAATACCAATTAAAGAATTAAATTTATAGAGTTCATTCGACAAACCTATATAGATTTTGTTTTTATTTTTTTTGCTTTTGTTGTTGTTGTTGTTGTTGTTGTTGTTGTTGCTGCTGTGTGACATAATGATAAAATTTCTGCTGTGTGACATAATGATAAAATTTGTTTTGAGTGCTTTGTATTTTGAGTTATTTGTTAATGCATTTGCCTTTTCGCAAAATAAGCCTATAATTTTTATTTTTTTTTTTTTTTATTTTTTTTTAGCTTAACCTTTTGGGATGATTGGTTATATATAATTCAATATGCTATCAAATCAAGAGCTCATTAGTTCAAACCTTGTAATTCATCTTCCATTTCAACTTTAAACTTCTGGGATGTTAGATGTAGAGAAATACAGTGTCCAAATATTAGGAACAACCGATTCTTAAGTAGTGTGATGAGAATGTAAAATGTCGTATTTTTCCCCTCAATATTTAATCTCTTATACTTATTTAATGCCTAAATGTACTCATTATTCTTATATTTTGATTTATGATGCAAATTGAGGCATTAAATGCAAAACAAAGCTAATTGGGCGATTTTGGACAGTTTCGACATCGGTTCGTAATCTGGGCATAACTCTCTCATAAAAGCTCCGATTGAGATGATTCAAGATGCTGTGAAACGCCAAGAAAAAGATATACAATTTTTATGTTTTGCGTTTTGAGAGATACCGAATTAATCAAGGTAGAAATCGGGCTTGAAGTTGACGTTCTGATGTGGATCTGATGCGATTTATTTGCAACAAAAGTCCCCATTGAAATCATCACCTTCCTAGTTATCCTAGCCTTTATTTTATGTTTAATATTTTCCTTAATTAATAGATTTGTGTATTGTTATTTTAGGATAGTATTTACAATATCTTTCTTTAGGAGATTTCCTAGGTTTCTAGCATATGGGATGAAACATGATTAAAAGGGGGGAACCATGACACACAACACACACCTTCTACCTTACATCTTCTATCTTCCATCTTCTCCCCTCTTCTCTAACTTCTTTGAGTCATGGCCCTGCGTGGCTAAACTTTCATAATTGGTCGAAGAAAACGGAAGCCTCGGAATCAATAAAACTGTGAGATCTAATTTGTTTTTATTGTTCGATTTATGCTTTGAGTATCAGATGTTCTTCTATACTTATTTTCATGATTCTCTCGTTTAATTGCTAGGAGTACTACTAGTTTATTATTCGTTGCAATCTATTGCTAGGTTGGATATCAAATCCGTAATTGTTTGATCCCTCCAATCTGTGAAGAAACTAAGATTTAATGATTTGCTGCTTCTCAGTGATTATTAAATCTTAGGAAGAACATCCGACGAAATTAAATGCAACCGCTTGTGCTTGTGTTGTTTCGCTTCATCGATCTCTCTAATTCTTAAGGCTGCTACTAGATTAAACTTATAGCGCCTGTCTTAGGTTGTTTAGTAGTTAGGGTTAATTAGAGCGCTTGTCTTCTAATTAACTACGACTAAGGAGAGATAGGAAAATAGTTCCAACGGTGAATATTCAAGTATGAATTGATATATATTTGCATCGATGATCAATTGTAAAATTCCGACGGTGGAAGTTGACTTAGACCAATATTTTCTTACTTGATTGATATTTTAAATTGTTTCTTTGTTATTTTTCTTAAAATTATTTTCATACTCAAAACCCCCCATCCTTGTTCACGTAGCATAAAATTCGGCTAATTATTCTCCGTGGGATCGACCCTTACTTGCACTACTACATTTATATTTTTAGAAGTAAGGTTTTATTTTTGGGTGCTCACGACAGCACGCCAAATTTTGGCGCCGTTGCCGGGGAGTAATTCTAGTTTATTTTTGTGCTTCTTGTGATCCTTATTTTTTTTTCTTTAAATTTTTTGCTTTTATTGTTTTAATAAAAAAAAAATTGTTTGTTTTATTTATTTTCATTACTCTAGACTTTTTCTAATTTGTTTTAATTGTTTATGACTGTAACTCGATCTTCTAACCAAAGTGATTTTCAGTACGATCCAGAAATAGAAAGAACTTTGTGCAGGTTAAGGAGGAAAGCTCGGAGAAATTCTGAAGAGAACGATTTGGCTCTTGACTTCCTATTTGCTAGCGATTCTGATTTAAAAGAGGAGGAAATCATGGTTGGAAATCGAACTTTGAAAGAGCTTGCTGCTCCGGATTTGAATCAACAACCTTTATGCATAACGTTCCCTACTTTAGATGCTGCTACTACTTTTGAATTAAAATATGGACTAATACATCTCTTGCCTACTTTTCATGGCCTCGTAGGTGAAGATCCTCACAAGCATTTAAAGGTGCTTCATGTGGTATGCACGAGTATGAAACCCACAGGGGTAACTGAGGAGCAAATTAAATTGAGAGCCTTTCCGTTTTCTTTGAAAGATTCGGCTAAGGATTGGCTTTATTATCTACCCTTCGGGAGTATTACCACATGGAACAAGATGAAGAGACTGTTTTTGGAGAAATATTTCCCAGCTTCAAGGGCGTCCAACATTCGAAAAGAAATTTGTGGTGTAAGGCAGCACAACGGAGAGTCCCTGCACGAATACTGGGAACGTTTTAAAAAATTGTGTGCAAGTTGTCCCCATCACCAAATCAATGAGCAATTACTCATCCAATATTTTTATGAGGGACTTCTACCCATTGATAGGAACATGATTGATGCTGCTAGTGGATGAGCTTTGGTGGATAAAACTCCTGAAGCTGCGAGAAACTTGATCGCAAATATGGCGGCCAATTCTCAACAATTTGGCACTAGGGTTGACCTTCCATCTAAGCATGTTAATGA